>NW_027505010.1:0-49733 GCF_021521415.1 Bidens hawaiensis
CGAAAATTACTTGTGATATGCAATAACTAGGTTATAATGATAACTTGGGCTATGCAACAACTTGTAAGATTTTATAACTAAGGATTCACAATAATTTGTAGGTAAGCGATGACTTCTTGCTAAGCGACAACTAGAAGTATGCGATAATTGTTTTATATGCGATAACTGTAAGTGAAATGCTATAACTAAATGTAGTTACTTTGAGAAAACCTAGCTATGGTAGCGGCTAAAAAAGGAAATCAAAGGGAAATACCAAAAAGGATCGAATCTGAATACAAAAACGTAGACATGTGGTCACAAAAGGATTGTAAACACGATGGTAAGAAATAGCGGGGCAAATGAATAGATTCGTTGGTGTTTCACAGTGGTAGTGACTTTTTCCTGCAATTGGTCAGAAAATTAAGATTTCAGAAATGAGAAATGACCAATTATTGTTACGTACCGGCTTGGAGAGATGAACATGATGGTTCGATTGTATGCATCGAAAGAGCATTTGGTTTTGAATCCTGATAACTCTAAAGTGTGTGTTGACAAAGTTGTAATTGTGTGAATGAGTTGTATACTTAGCCCTTATTTGCATAGTACTACCTCTAAGTTCGTCGAAATACATCGTGTCTAATAAGATCCCAAAGAAAATCTTACTAACAACAAAGGTTTGGAAGAAATTGGATTGTGATTTTTTAGAACGAAAATAGTTTGACCTTACATTGTCACGCCATTTATGGTTTTGATTTCGCTGTCAAAATGATTTCTCCCTAATTTTCATTATCTTTATAGCCTTTGTATTTTTCTTAGATGACTCGATTGACGTAAGTTATGTTCTTGTTTATGGTCTTAATTTCGGTATAAAAATGTTAATTTGTAAGTTCAAAGATTTGACAAAGCTATATTGGTTTATAAAGTATATATCTTATGTTATCATTTTGATCGTTCAAAATTGATAAACTTGTTCAAGAATTATTTATCTGTTCCCTATTTTCTTGTTTATGAATCGTGTCACTCTCCTCCACAATACGTGTCGCCTGAAAAATTCAGTTGTAAAGGTATATGCCGTTATAATATTGAAGTCTACATATCTTAAGCGGCGATAAACATAGACAGGAAAATCCATTGAAAACGCCCTCAACATGCCCTTATAATATGACCTTTCTAACAACTGTTTAAAACACATTGAAAAGTAGCGATAAACAGAAACCAGAAAATGTGAATAACCAAATCGATTGAGGAACCAATGGTACAGTTACAATTTTGTTTATAAAAGTTTATTTATGGTTCGATTATGGTTATATTTCAATATAACCGAACCAACTTATATGCTTAATTATATCCAAAATCAATCAATTATTAAAATATAAACGCGACATAAGTTTTGGACTTGCAGGTTCGGGTTTAACTCATAACCGAATCATACCAACTCGTTATAATCACACCTATCGAATAGGAGACCCAATCAGTAAGCAATTATTTTATTAATATATAGTTGAATAAGTTGATTGAGCAATGTACGGCTAGCAGATTATTTTATTTGAAAGCACGCTAAAATTAAATCATCTTGTGTTACTTTATATTTTTATGATTTGAGTTACTCAGTCTTAAACGCGGTATACGGCTATAAAAAAACTACTTAATTACACTATAAATAGCAACACGCCAATCCATAATAATCACACAAAATGGCGTTCCTCATCATTAAAGCGACGTCCCTTCTAATAATAATAACTCTTGTTTTTACTTCCAACGGGTACGTACGTTTCATTTCTATGCTTGTAAAATTCATGTTCATTCACCACAAGAAATGTGGCTTTTTTTAGTATAAATTAATTAAGATTGTACTATAAACATAAATGGAGTACATATATAACTACACATTGAAGTGAATATGTGCTTGTTTTTTACCTTATATAGTTATGCTGATTGTTTTGTTTAAGTTCACTTATATTTGGTTTTCATCTAGAAACTCCTAACAATTTCTTAAAAAGAAAAAAATTCATCTCAGTATCAACAAATACATAAAAATATTTAGTGACATTCGGAAAAGGGCCGGATGGTTCGTTTTACTTTGGGCCTCCATAATAACTTGCTAAGCTATATTCTCAATTCTGTTTGACCCGACCCAATTTTTACCTGATTTATGTTGTGCCCACCCTACCAAAATTTCTGGATCCGCCTCTGTAAACAACATCAAGTAACTGCCTAACCCTAAGCTATTGAATAATGTACATATTAACATAAAGCTGTTAGTGCAGTGTTGTGGAAGCCAATCCTTTGGTAACGCTTATTAAGGGACTGTTTACTAGTGGCGCCAAAATAACTGCCAAAGGGCCTGGGAAGAACGCGGACACTATGTTTGGCAAAGCGCCAGGAAAGAACTTTAGCCCTGGAAAGAACTCGCACAGTCCCGATTGCCAAAGTGCCTCCCACAAGGCCTCTGATATCAGCTGAAGAGCTTGCTTTGAGGACAGGAGAGGAATTGGCAGAGAAGTATTTCGGAACAGGTGCCAAAAATGGTTTCCGCATTGTATGGAAAGGTACAAAATATTATTGAAAAGCCGCTGAGAAATGCGAAGAATATCATAACACTTTAAATCCGAACTGCAATTCGCAATTTGTTAAGCTGTGGCCAGGTTGTGTTGCAAAATATTGCATTGCTGTTGCTGAAGTTCTTAACATCACAGTTGACATAACACCAACATCATGCAGCTACCACGATGATTGCGATTTACCGATAGAAGCACAGTGCAATGGAACTTTCATTGAAGGTAAATGTGGATTTCTGGATATCCATGGGTAGTCAAATGACAATCTAAACAAGAGACGTTAAGAAGAAAATAAAGACATCATATGTGATTATTAATATTTACAAGTGTTAAGCGTTCCAACATATTGTTTACCTCGTCACGTATTTTCTTTTCTGTTCCGGTGTATGGTTTAATTTCCAAAAAGGTGTTATGATTGTGTTTGTAATATAAAACTTGTGATTGTAATCCATTTGTTCTGCCCAACTACTTCTTCTCACCATACACAGAAAACTCAAAATAACTGTAAAATTCACATACATAAATGCATAGAGACAGGCCTATGCATTATGCGAAATCAGTTCACATACATATATAAAGAGAATATATGTATATTGATGGTATCAATAATCGATTTAATATTGATTGTGACAATAAGAGCAAACAGATATGAATAACCACTAGCTTGATCTAGTGATAAAGATATATGATCTTTAACCAAATGGTTGTGGGTTTTAGTATCATTGTACATGGAGATAAAATAAGGGGGAAAAGGTTTTGCTGTTCAAAAGAAAAAAAAAGCTATGACCAATAAGAAGAGAAAGACCTGATATTGTTGTATATGCTAGATCTAGTTTTTATATCTTATGAGTATTGGTTTTAACAGTAGATGAAATGACATCGTTTGAGTTCTGTTAGTTTCGACTATAGATACAACACTCGGCTCGAGCACGATAAAGCTGACTTGTGTCAATACTCGGCATTAGCCTCACTACACCCCCAAGTTTACATTTGTAGTAATTCTTTTATATTAAAATGCAGGATGAAAGCTCATGACATTGAATGCAAAATTTAAGCTGAAACTTTATACAACAGAAGCAAGATCATAAACTTCATTTCCTATTGATTTGTCTAGGGGATGGGATGTAAAAGAAGGCTTTATTGTCTAAAGGCAGGGGTGAGCTTTCTCACTATACCTCACTCTTCTTTTATCCCGCCTGCTTTCTTATCCCTGTTCCGTAAATTTCGTACGTCGACATTTAGTTGCTCTGACTAGTTTTTTAGTGCAAAAAAAGGACCAACGACGACCCTATCCTAAAGGAGAAGAAGGAGTAGGAGCAGAGCGGAGAATCTTTTTTTATTCCAGCCGAGAAAACTAGTAAAAGGAAGGATCAAGAATGTTGGATGCTTTGTACTATGTAATTACTTTGACCAAATTTATAGCAATATCATACATACTTTGTAAGTGCCCCATGAGTTGGTTATCTGACTTATAAAAATTGTTATATTTCAGATTGTCAAATCAAAAAATTGCAGCAGCTCAATGTTTAACTACAGTCAAGAATGAAACTTGTTAGCAGCACTTTACATAGCCTATTATCGAGATGGAGAAAGTGTATATAAACGTTGGTGGAGCGTAGAGGTGATGATGTCAGGCGATGGCTGGAGGCTGTGAAGGACGATTAGATGATGTCAGTGGAGTAGAGAACTGGAGATGGAGTCGATTCGTCAAAGAGACAGCCAAGATGGAGAATTGGCGATTAGGGTTTGGAGACCATATAAGGAAGCAGCGTGAGAATGAGATTAGAATTAAGGTTACTTAAGTTACATCCGATGATATAAGTTATACATAAATTAATATTAAACATATTAAATTTAATATTTCGGATACCGAAAAATATGATAAATGCTATCTGAATCCAAATTTTCGGATATCCGAAATTTCGGATAGTTTGGATACGAATTATCGGATAATTCAGATACGAATTAGAATTCAGATTCTTTTGAACACCCCTAACAAGAATGCACAAGTCAAATTTCTAAGGATCTAGTGGCACATGAGAACGAGTTTGTATTCCATTTTAATGCCATGTTTTTAATATATCGTCCTACTTTACTGGTTTCAGCCCAATTTGAACAGCTCTGCAGGCCCGCTTATTGACTAAATTCCAAGTCCACTATGCATTTACTCCCAGTGATACAAGCAATGTTTTTTTTATTTTCTAATGATAAACTTCTTAAATTGTCAAGTATGGATGTTCAATTCGAGTATCTAGATGTATTTCAACATTTCCATTGTGCAAAAACCAGATTTTGGCCTAAACTGGTTCGGTCATGGTCAATGTAAGTCAAAACCGGTTCTAGCTCAAACTGGTTTGGATTGCAACCGGTTTCTAAGATAGATAATCTGGACCAACAGGTACGACTCGGATTTGGGATAGGATAAAGCATTAAAGACGGTGGATCTGAACGGATTGGGACTGGATCCTGCCCGGATTGGTTTCGAATTTAACCCAGTTTCAATGTATATAATCTCAAACCAAAATAAAATCGGTAGATCAGATGGATTTGGATTAAGACTCGGTTTTAGATCGGTTTTGGAACCAACATAAAGAAAATGGTTTAGTGCAAGAGCCCATAATAAGCATTGGGCCTTTTTTTGGTGTCGGACAGCAACAGGGGTGTTTGCATGGAGCAAGTATTGTGACACGAAGCCACCGGGTTGTAGGCAGGTAACAGTTTTACGTATTATCAAGTGAAAGGAGTGGACCAGTTCATGGTTAAGTATACGCCCGGAACTGGACCAGTTAAAAGGAGTGATAGCGAGAGCAAATGTACGAAGGATTGAAGTGTTTGGGTTACTTTTATCATATGGATAGTTTTCGGTGTTGGATTGCTTACGAGTTGAAGATGCTGACAAGGGTCGGAAGCTTGACTAGTTTGGCGTCCATCAAAACACCCGTTCGCTCTACATGGATTTTACTAGAAACTGGCAATAAAGAAGGAGGTTAAGATGAGGAGAACTGCTATGTTTGTAAGCTTCGGATGTGTGTTTTGTATAAATAAGACGAGTAAATAATTATATCTAGTGACAAATGAGAATGAGTTGCATTTATTCTCTACTTTACTTGTTCCAGCCCAATTTGGACAGCTCTACAGGCCGTTTGTGGACTTAACTCCAAGGCCACTAGACAATTAAACTTTACTCTCATTGATCCAAGCAATTGTCTTGTTTTCTTATGATCACCTTCTTGGGTGCCAATAAGATTTTTTAATTGTCAAGTATGGATGTTCCATTTGAGTATCTAGTTGTATTTCAACATTCCTCAGGTGGATAAACCTGATTTTGCCCAAAACTGGTTTGATTATAGTCAACATAAGTCAAAACCAGTTTCAATGAATATAATCTCAAACCAAAATAAAATTTGAAAATAAAATTTGCGGATCAGAAAGACTTGGATTAAGATTGGTTTCGCTATCAGTTGTGGAACCGATTCGAATCCCAAACACGTTTTTTTTTTTCACCTTTTGGTTAAAAATGCGTCATTGCATCCAGGGCCGTCTCAACATCCTCAGAGGCCTAAAACTAACTAAAATGTTGAGGCTTTTTTATATTCTTTTCTTTATGCGTATAGCGCTAGAGAATATACATGAATTATAGAATATGAATGATATGCCTTGATAATGAATATGAAGCAATCATCGTTAGCTTGTGGCTCATCATTGAGTTACTAATTCTAAAAAAACTCTACTTTCAAAATCTCGTAATACGTAACTCTTATTTAAGATGGAGGCCCTATAAATCTGGAGGCCTAAAACTATTGCCTTATTTAGCTTACCTACGAGACGGCCCTGATTGCATCGGTCCTGCCGATGGATGTGAAGTCTAATGATTCACATAATGAACAATACCATAAAAAAGTGTATGTATTGTATTTGCATATGTATTGGAAGAGGTCAAGGATGCCGTGTGGTCTGTGGGAGCGATAAGTTACTAGTGTGGTGGGTTTAAAATATAAAATCATTGCTAAAATTTTGGTGTTGCGCCTTGCAAGGTTATTGATGTTACCGTTAGTAAGAAAAAATGCGCTCATTAGGGGCCGCCAAATCCTTGATTTTTCCCCAAATGCCTTGCATAGCAATCTAGAAGTCTTTGATAGGTGACTTCTTTTGCCTTATTTCGTTTGTTTTGACGTGTAGATTGAAGGTATGCAACTTGTCTTTCCTGTAGCATTTTATCGGTGGGAAATTCGGTTAGGTTGCTTGCAAGAGCCGGTTGGTTGATGTCGATAGGTCAATTGAAAACAAATTTACAAATTACATATACTATTTAGAAAAAGTGAGGTGTTAAATCCATAGGGAATCAATGGAAAGTGCAAATTAAGTTCATTGTTCACCAATCAAACAATTATAATAGGTTGGACAGACGATGTCAAACAGTTGGAATAATGATTTGTATAATGAAAACACGATTTTCTTTTAGTTAAAAACGATTCAAGAAAAGGGTGAAAAAACTTCAGGTTCGTGTTATTTAATAAAATGAACAACTATAACTCCTATCAATTAGACAATCACATGGATATGATTCGTCAGTTAAGATAAGATTGATCAATAATTATTAAACACAGTAGTTTGATTGTGTTGATTCATAAAATTACCTAACTGAACTCAGTCTACCTAATTACCATGTTGTTAATATAAAACTTCACGTAAATCAATGATTAAAGGTAAACGGCTTAATGACTATAAGAACTTAATCCTAAATGTTGATGAACACAAATCAATCAATTGATGATAAACGAGAATCCCAGTGAAACAACTGTTTAATCAATCAATTTGGTGAGTGATATTTCTATCACTTTTCTTTAAATCATGTGTAATATTTTCTTCCATTTTGTGACTTCGATCTCTCATAACATCATTGCTAATCTCTCGCCATTTTGTATTCAAAAATTTTTCTAGGGTTTTTATATGATTAGATATGCGGAAATGGAAGTTGAAATCGAGCCCCATTATTCAATAGTAAAGTGGAATAAACACATTAAGGTATCGTTACAATCTTTAAGCAAATCAATGACAGAAATTATGATTCGTTTTTAACAAGGTATAATTTTCTCTATACCATTTTAGTTTTTAAGTAAATCAGTGGTTGACTAACACCATTCAGTGGTTGTTCATCATGTTTTAATTGTTTTGTTTTCTTCCAGAAGTTCGAAAAATATATTCAGTATTACAATTTGTTTTGTTTTAATTGCCTGAACATTTTGAAAGTTGCTTTTAGTAATAAAATTGCTATTTTTACACCGTCTATGTAATGTTTATAACGTATTAATGTATGCTTTATGGTTGATTGTTCTATTTGTTCCCTTAGTAGAAATGTATCTTAATTTTGCGTATGCTGAAATTGCCCTTTTATATATGTAAGAGCATTCATGTCAGGTCCTTTAAAAACTTTGTGAGATAAATCTTTAAAAATTTTTAGAAAATGATGAGTGGTTGTGAGTAGAAGAGAGAGAAAAGTTAAATAGATAGGTAAATTTTGAGTATCACTGTTCATATATCTATTTTTTTTAATATATTTGAAAGTGGTTGTGAGTGGAGAAGAGAGAAAAGCTAATAATAAATACATAAAAAATATTATTTAAATGTATATGAGAAAGAAAATATAGTGTTTTTTAGTGTAATTACATATATAGAGATAGAAAAGATTATGTGAATGCTCTAAAATTAATGACTAAAGGGTATGCTTGGATGGATTGTGGATATTTCTTCACTAACTTTGAGCCAGTTATTATTTTTCTTTCTTCTCTTACATCACTCAATTAGATCCTTTTTCTTAATTTGATAAAACAATTTAACTATATTATTAAAGTAACATATATTTTTATATGTCCCTTCCACATATGTTGACAAGTGTATAAGTTTTCATTTTTACAATTTCCTCTTCGTGAATGATAAAATGATAAAAATGTTGTTGTTGGGAATCAAACTCACCACCTTACTTTTAAAATGCTTGTGAATTAGAAACTCAACTATTATGAATTGATGTTAGACTTCTGTTTTTCTTAACTGGTAAAATTAAGGATTAATGGAGTTACACATTCATTTCTCGCACTTCTCGCAAGATCCATCCCCTATATATGTGCGTATATATATATACACACAACCCATGTAATACAATAAAACTAAACAAAAAAAACATTAAACATGTTAAAATATTGCGTACTAGGTAATTTTTACACGCTAACAACAAGTCGGTACAAAACTACTATAAGCACAAAAAACTATACTTAAATACCAACCCAAATATAAAGTATAAACCCATGCAAGTCCTAAACAAGGCAACAACAACAAAGCTCATACAAACATTATAACAACCCAAAAACTAAACTTAAACTCCAACTATAAATATACTCATCTCAATCCAAACCCAATTATAAATTTCAACTCCAATCAACTATAAACATATTAACGTCAATTGAAAGAACCCAAACGTTAAATAATATAATTAACGTATTAAATCAAACAAAACTCATTGAAAAATAAAACAAATAATTTAAAAAATATAATTTTAACATAATTAAAAGAAAAACTTAAATAAACACAGGTAACAAAGCCAAAAGCTAATACATACATGATAAAACACTATTAGGAAATCAAACGGAAATGCAAAAGATAAATTACAATATGTTCTTAACTTAATTCTCGTAACCATAAAGTGATAACACACATGATCGATATCCTTATTTTATTTTTTTTCATCACACTTTAATAAATGTGCAACTTTTTTGGATGTTGAGGGGTACTTCAGGATCGCACCACCTAGCTTTTGCATAGTAAACGCAACTATTGGCATTGTGTGATGTGCATGCCTCTGGTGTTCCATTAAAAACTGAGAGATCTGCCTCTGATGTTCCATTAAAATCTAAGAAACCTGCAAATTCGATAACGCATTGTGCAACACAATTAGGTTGCGGCCATATCTGTAAAGGAACTGGCCAAGGGGCAGGGCAATAATGAGTTAAATTGCTTTCATATTCTTCACATTTGTTAGCGACTTTCAAATAATATTTAGAACCATTCCATCCCCAACGGAAACCGTTTTTACCCGCAGCTCCAAATACCTTCCCTGCCAACTTCTCCCCCATCGTCTTCAAGACCGGCTTTCCAAGCTTTTGTAAACCTAGGTCGGCCACTTGCGGAAATACGTTTTTAAAAGCTTGTGGTGACCGCATGTTATCCAATGCAGGAGCTATCTTTTTGCCGGCCTTACTAAAACCTTTAACAAGCGCTTTGGCAGCACTTGCCAATTGAGCTTCCACACCCCTGCACAAACATTCACAGATCGATCACTATTAAAACCGATAGAAAACACGATTAATGATCTATTATAAAGGAAAAAAAACACACCCAAAGGAGGAAGAAAAAGCAATAGTGATTATTAGGAGAAAGCATGTTGACTTGATGCTGAGGAACGCCATTTGTTTTTTCTTTTTTTGTGAGATTATTATGGAGTGGTACCTTGCTACTTATAGAAAATTTATCTAGTTTTTCTTTGACTTGGCTTGTGTGAATGCGGTCAAGAGTACGTAATAGAAAATTAAAATGATAATGATAATGATAACAATCAAGTTTTTGATTGTTTGATAGCCAGATACTATTCAATCGATTGAAAAACCAGACAATGTGTTTTACGTGTTGTTCATTGTGTTTTAAGCGTATAGTTTTTAAATTCTTTTTCATAAGTATAACAATACTATACCTATACTGAAGATAAATAAACCAAGTATTAACCTTGTTATAACGGACGTTTTTATTTTTTATTTTTAGTATAATCATCATATTGCTATATAAAAATTTAACAAAAATAATGGATTTTTTAGACATTATATAATGGTTGGTCATTATGTTTTTCATTTTAATTTTCTATACATTATGTTACAAGTTCTGCTCATTGTGTTTTTAGTTTGTTGTTCACTTGTTCATTGTGCTTTCCCATGGTTTGTTTTACTGCATTGTGTTGTCCATTGTCTTTTACGCACACGGTTTTTTGATTTTTTTTCATAAGTATAACAATAGTATATATAGCCGTATTAAATATAAAAAAGCACACGATTTTATGGTTTAATTTAAAACATAAGAATAAAAAAGACAAAAAATTTATAGATGTTTAATAAATAATAAATAAATTGACATGTGACTTGTATATGTACATATGATTTATTATGTTTATATTTACTTGTTTATTCGAGTCCAATATTATAAGCTTGGTACAGGCTAGCTTGTTCGTTAAATGAACTCTAATTTAAGCTCTCCTTTAAGCTTGTTTATTTAATGAAGACAATCACAAGTAGCTCACAAACATTTTAGTACATTACACCTATGATATTTATTATATATTGACTTGTCATATACAACGTTTAATTGCAATGCATTTTAATATCTTTTATTAAACTCTTAACTAAATATTAAATTTTTATATAGATGTGATAAATTTAATTCATAAGCAAATATAAAAAAAGTAATCTTAAGTAGTTAAGTGTATGTAGAAAAAAAATAGAAAAGGGTATTAAAAAAAGTCCAAGAAAAGTTTTGGTCCACAATGCCCAAGAGATATATTAAAAAACCAAGTATTAATGCATGGTTGGGAGAAGTTGCCCGTTAATCAAACTGTCTAGAGAAGGGCCAAAAAGGCGAAAAGCCCTTATGGTCAACTCACATAATCCCTCGAACCTTCTGATGAAACTTCAGTACTTCACCATCGAACCTGCTGGCACTATTGGACAATGGACATTAAAGTCCAAATATCTTTCCGGCCACGTGATGTGACGAAACCGAGTTCCCTAAATTGGGAAAAACATATTTTTGATATCTTCATGGAAATTTGCACCTCAACTTCTCTTTTTTCTTGTGGAATTTTGATATCTTATAATGATTTTAATTAAACATAGATTGATATGTCATACATATTTTTATGTTGTATAACGTTGGGTAAGGCAAAATTATAAAACTTATTCACATATTATGGGTTACATAGTGAAGCAAAAAACAAACCCAAAAAATACCAGTTAACAAGCCAAAATATAACCATGCATACAATTTATTTGTTCCCTACGTAGTTCACCCTGGTAACTCATCCAGACCTACCTTATGCTAATTTATGTTACTGAATTAATGTAGTCGTAACGTTTAAGCGTTGATGTTCTCGTCCATCGAACAGACAAAATACTAGTTGATATTTGAATTCATTATGATGATATAGTCGACGACGATCTTGTTGATTATAAAAAAGTAGTAAAATAGTTAATAAAAAGACAGGTAAATTTAAGGGGGGGGGGGGAGTTAAAATACCAAGGGAGACAAAAATGAAAAGTGTGAGAAATATTTCTGGTCACAAAAAAAAGCCCTAAAAAATTCAAAAAAAAAAGTAAAATCATAACTCAAAATATAAATAAGATACGAAATAAACTAAAATATTTTCCTCTTCATTCTCGTTCCAAAAAATGACGAAATGGCACTATGACAAGAAAAATGACACAATTACGAAAATAAACAAACAGCACAATGATACATTAAAAAAACACAATAGATCTCAAAATATAACATAATATTAAGTAATATATCACATTATTAAGGGAAAAAAAGATAAAATGTTAAAGGAAAAAACACAATAAATGCTGAAAGAAAACACAATCAATAACGAATGACACACAATAATACTTTTTTCCTCAACATTGTGTCATTTGTTTTAGAACTAGGAAAACAACGGAAACTAATAGATACCGATTTATATTTGAATTATATTAGATGTATATTGATATTTATCTTTAGAATTAAAGTTGTAATCTATCCTTAAAATACTGGGATACTCTTTGTATTTATAGATTGTAAATCAATGGAATGAAGATCATTAAGCCAAATACTATCTTTCATGGTATCAAAGCCTATTTTCTTCTCTCTTCTAACCCTAGCCGATCCATCAGCCTCCTCCCTCTCCCCTTCGATCATAAGCTTCCCTCTTCTGCCAATCTCATGGACGGTAAATTTCATCCCGTTGTTACCGTCTCAAACATTAAACAGTTCATTCCAATAACCCTAGACAATGAGAGTGCCCAATACAATACGTGGTCGGAGTTATTCCGTGTCCACTGCACTGCCTACCTGGTTGATGATCACTTGAAACCACGAGTCGTCGAACCTTCTTCTTCAACCGGTGACAAAGAAAAATCAGCCATCAGTACCGATCCGACACCCGACCAGTGGAAGAGACTGGACGCCATCGTCCTACAATGGATATATGGCACAATTTCGATCGACCTCTTGCATATCGTCATGAAGAAGCAGACCACCGCCTATGGCGCGTTGATTGCTTTGGAAAACCTTTTTCAAGACAACAAGAGCTTGCGTGCCCTCCATCTCCAGACGAAACTCACCAACACTCGACTTGACTCGTTCAAGGATATGGCTGCTTATTGTCAAGAGGTTAAAGTCCTCGCCGATTAATTGTCCAACGTTGACATGCCACTTTCTCAAACCCAAATCGTTCTCAAACTGCTCAAGGGTTTGACGGAACAATATAGCACCATTGCAGCCATCCTTAGAAACACAGACCCCTTACCGGAGTTTAATTCGGTCCGGTTCACCCTATTCAGCGAGGAAACCGAGAAAGCTGCTCAAGATCTGCAGTCAGCTACTGCTGCTAGCCATGCCTTGGCGGCCACTAGCAAACCAGACACTCAACCTGCAGATGGTCCTTCTGGAAATCATCAGGACCAATACGCGGACGGAAACAACAGCCGAGACCGAGGCCGCGGCAGGACCAGGGGACGCGGCAGAGGTTTTACAGGAAGGGGACGCAGCTCGTTTCAACAACCAACCTATACCCCGTGGGCCCCGTTCCTTGGATATTGGCCAGGAGCTAACCCGACCACTTGGCAACAGTGGGTATCGTCCCCACGATGCCCATACCCGACAAACAACAAACCACCAGCATCAAACTCGGATCAGGGTATTTTGGGTCCTCGGCCACCGCAAGCATATGCTATGGGTTACATGCCAACTGACAAACATCAAGCACTCCACACTATGTCGCTTTACCCATCGGAACAACCCTGGTTCTTGGACACTGGAGCGTCCAACCATATGATAAACAATCCAGGTAACTCGTCATTTTTTAATAATGGTATTTTACGACACATAATTGTAGGCGACGGTAACACCATTCCCGTGACTGGTCATGGTAACCAAACTTTAAAACCACCATTCCCACCCCTAAAACTGAATAACGTTTTACTTGTACCTCACATAATTAAAAACCCATTGTCGGTTCGTCTCTTAACAACCGACAATCAAGTTTCGATTAAATTTTACCCTTATAGTTTTCTTGTGAAGGATCTCAAGACCACGACGTGTATCCTCCGAAGCAATAGCTCTGGGGATCTCTACCCGTTGACGCCGCAGATCCTCTCCAAAATCCGTTCTCCCTCTTCATTTGCAGCTATCTCTCAAGACGTGTGGCGCCAACGCTTGGGTCACCCGGGTCCATATTTAATAAAGTTACTTAAGTCTTTTAACTATATTCATTGTAATAAGACTAGTTCTAAACTTTGCCAATCTTGCGTGTTTGGTAAAAGTATTAACATTCCGTTTGCTAATTCTGTTACGTCTACTATATTACCATTTGACATAATACATAGTGACTTATGGACATCACCCATCATTAGCACCGGTGAACATCGGTAGTACATTTTATTTCTTGATGATTTCACCAACTTCCTTTGGACCTACCCTCTTAGCCACAAATCTCAAGTCTTTACCATTTTTAAACAGTTTTATAATCTTATCGAAACACAATTTAAACGTAAAATTAATCAGTTTCAATGCGACAATGGAAAAGAATACGCTAATGGTTCTTTTCAAACATTTTTTCAACAAAATGGGATGATATATTGATTCTCTTGCCCATACACCTCATCTTAAAATGGAAAAGCGGAACGCAAAATCTGCTCCATTAACAATATCATTCGCACCATTCTAGCTCAATCTAACCTACCTAATAACTTTTGGCATCATGCGCTAGAAGTTGCTACATACCTCACCAACATCTTACCTTCCAAAACACATCAATAAAAATCCCTAGCACACCTTCTATATAACCGTTCCCCGGCTTATGAACACCTTTGCGTGTTCGGATGCCTTTGCTATTCATTACTACCCCACACAATCATTCATAAATTACAACATCGCTCTAAACCTTGTGTCTTTCTCTGATACCCCAACCAACATCGCGGGTACAAATGCCTCGACCTATCCACCCATAAAATAATCATATGTCGTCATGTTCAATTTGACGAAACCGTTTTCCCTTTTAAATCCATAAATCAGCCATCCCGTCAATGTTATCAATTTTTAACCGACAATCTCCACCCCTCCCTATGGTCCCACATTGATCAAAACCCCACCCCTACAACTCATCAAACACCACCCACCGCCCCTATATCACCTACCGCCAACATTCCCCAATCTCAATCCCCTGATACACCCGGCTCCTCTACTATGGGCAACCCACTCCAACCCACTCGGCCCAACCACTCACTCTAACCTATTCTCGCCGGCTCAAACCAAACACCACTCAACCAGCCCAACTAAACCAACTCAGACAACAAACATCACCTACCCAGCCAACATTGACCATCCCGACCCAACACCAACTTGATTCGCTTCCCAGCGACACAACAATCCAATTGTACCATCCGAACGCGGTCAATGGATGGTATTGTCAAAAAACGTCAACTCTTCAACCTCAATACCTCTTCACCTGTTCCTATTCCCCGCAACCCTAAGATTATTTATTCAATGAAGACAATCATAAATAGCTTCCAAACATTTTAGCGCATGCACGGTATCTTTGATATTATTAGCTTTTTATTTACAACATGCTTATTGTAATGCATTTTAATTTCGTTTTCTTAAACTCAAAACTAAATATAAAAAAAAATTAAAAATAATTATGTGTGTTTAGGAAAAAAAAAGATACGGATATGAAAAAAGACCATTAAAAGTTTTGGTCCAAAATGCCAATAGATATTCTGAAAAGCCAAGTAGTGCACAATGAACTTATTTAAAGGACTTCATTCAAAAAGTAAGAATGAATGCATGTTTGGGAGAAGTTGCCTGCTTGTCAAAGCTGTCTAGAACGACCAAAATGCCCTTATAAAATATGCCATTTGCCAATCCACTTGATCCCCCGAATCTTCAGATGTAACTTCACCATCGAACCTGCTATGAAATTCATAGACTGGGTTGTCAAATTCAGCTTACTATGATATTATAACATTTTCAATTTCATAGACTTGGCTGTAAAATTTTTAAACTTCAAAGGAACTAGAGATATATATGTGATGACAAAAATAAGCTGAGGTAGGTTTTGTATGAGTTGAGTAGCTTTCTTAATTGCATTGGAGTTGATCATCAGATTAAAAACATTCGGTCTTTAGAAATCAATAATTGAAATCAAATGTTATTTTATGTGAAATATTCGGAGTATGAAATCAGATTAATTCGATGTGGGATTTAAACTATATGAATCCTTTAGATTGTTGTTGATGTAAATGTTGTTTGTTTGTTGGCATGGGCTCAGGGGCGCAGGATCATTGGGGCCAGGGGGTGCCCGGCCCCCCTCCCCCTTTTTTCCGCACGGTAGTGTATATTTTCCGATATTCGGCCGAAAAATTTTATAGGTATTGAGCCCCCCCCCCCCCACGAAATACTTTTTCCAAAGAATAATACTAGTTTGTGGTTCCAATGAGTTTTGTTATATAGGAACCCAACGTTTGGTTTTTATTTTATATAAAATCTATTTGTTATTATAATTTGCTTTTTTTTAAAGGATTCCCAAACTTTAAGGACTTGTATTGTAACCAAACTAAAGTTGTTAAAAACAATCTGATACATGAAAAAATTGATAATAACAAATTCACAATCCACGTTTCATATTACTAGGGTGGCCGGCTCCAATCTGGCAATCTCCATCTTCAATCTTCATCAATTATCTGCGTCTTTTTCATCTGCGCCTTCATCGTCATCAGCGGCTAGCGCGGCCGCTGTGTCTCGTCGCCAAACCTGCACCCTGCACGGCTGCACCCCACTGAATCAGTTCGCAACCCGACAACCGAGTCACGGTAATAGTTTATTTGGGTTATAATTACTTAATTAGGGTGTATTTGTTTGAACTTAGGGTTGATTTTGGTTAAAATTAGGGTTGGAAATAGTATTGTAATTTAACCAAAGCGTATTGTTGTTTTGTTAGAAGTTATATCATGAAAAAGACGAAAACTCTTCATTCTTTTTACAAAAAAAAAAAATGATGATTGACAAGAGAGTAAACGCCACAAAGCTTCAACAAGTGAGTCGAACCAGCCGGTTAATTCTTCTACCAGGTACTCACCCAATCATCCTTCATTGCAATGTCATTCTTAGATCGTCTTAAGTATTTTAGGTCTTTTGTTGTTAACAAAATATGTATTTGGTTTTTTTGTAAGAACGGTCTTTTGAATGAATTAAGAAAAAATATTTATTTAGATTTTATATTGTTTGACTCGCCCCGCCCCGCCGACTCGAAAATTTTTTATTATTTGACTTTGACTCGACCCAAACCGAACTGTTGACCCGAAATTTTCTAGATCCATAACTTCGCCCCCCCCCCCCCCCCCCCGATGATTTTGGTCAAGCTTCGCCACTGCATGGGCTACTGTGGTCTCATTTCGGCCTTGGTAGTTCCGCATGCGGCATGCCATGTGCCAAACAGTTTGAGAATATATTTATGTTTTAGTGTATCTAAAATTCTTAATTAATGTATCATGTAAATTAGTATATTTTATTGTTTTGTAGGTTGAGTAGAAATTTAGGGAACTACATTGGATTACGTCCTTGACTGCACTTTTGTCACTGGACAGAGTTCACGTGGGTGAGCCACAATAAGAACTGAAGAAGGTGGGTTGCATTGAACGAGTCTTTTAAGCCTAACTAATTGTGGAGACTGATTGGTACATACTATACTCTGATCCACTTATGAACCATTGGTCTAATAGTATATAAGGAGGAGGTTGATGCAACGATTAGGTTAGCTCGTGATTTGGGGATGAATCTTAAGGACATGCATGGAAGATTTTGTTTGCAAGACTATAGAAGAAGAAGGGTTTAAAGCCCTATGTTGATCTTGTGAATTTTTTGGTTCCTTAATAGTTTGTTTGGTGTTTTTCTTTCCGCCTTTTGGCTCCGGTGGTTGCTTGTCGAGAGAAAGGGGGGGGGGGGGGTTGCTAGTTTCCCGCTAGTCTTTTTTTTTATGAAATTTGCAGATAAAAAAATTGTCCCTCATAAATGTGATGTGCTGAGTTTAAATACTTGCAAATGTAAGGTTTCTATAATTTTAGGTGGACAAATTTAATCTTCAAAAAAAAAATAATAATAATAAACATGACGATCCTAAAGAGGTAATGTGTACTCAAACACAACCAATATCCACACCCAAACAAGTTCGCAAAAAAGTAAAACAAACCACAACATTCCTGCAAGGCACGTGACACAAAGTTAGTTGGAGGACTAATTTGAGACCGAGTAAGAACCGCTTTGTCCGCCCGGGAGAAATAGCAAAGGGTGACGGGCATCATCCTCTGTCGATTTTAATTCAAAGAAAGCGCAGATAGAATAACGGGTAAGATGTTGAAACTTGTTGAGTTAAATAAAGAAAACACCTGCTTGAGAAATTAGAGATATGATTGTTCGTGCTAACAACACTCCTCATATATCCGGAGTATAGCGAAATATTCCGGTTTTTTGCATGTTTATTATTATGATTTTTGTAGTGTTCTTATTTTTAGTATTATTAGTTCTAAATAGATTGATCTTATAAACGTCCATGAATGATAAATCATAGATCGAACCGTCGAATCAGAAAAATTGGATGCTATCATATAGCCTTGTATTAGCTAAGTTCACGAGTTGGAGATAAGCGGACTCGAACCATAGAGGCCAACGATAGACAATAACTCTCCCCGAACACAGCTTGCAACTTTCATTGTATTGTGCTCTCCAAAGAGCAACTCTTCTCAAAATCTCACTCAAAAGGTTCAAAAGGTGCTAAGTTGGAATCCCATTCTAATTCTAACTAATGATTCTTGTGGTCCCGGAGGATTCAACTACAGGAGAACCAGGAACTTTCCCATTTTCCGCCGACTCTTTGGCCTTAAGAACCTTACTATCCAACCTGAGAGCGAACAGCTAATGCGTTCCACTTGTTGAGCAAGGTTCTATGGTCGGTCTGTGACCCCTGGATGCCGAAGCCGTTCTTGGGGTAATCTCGTAGTTCCTACGGGGTGGAGATGATGGGCTCGGTCCATGGATTTTCCTTCCTTTTTTCGTATTTCGCTCCAAGGGTTGAAGGGAGATAGTGCATCAAGCTGTTCACAAGGGCCAACTTGCCCTCTTCCCTAGGGATCCTCGATAAGGGAACCCTAGGAGAGCCGCCGACTCCAATTACCGTCCATGTACGATCCATACTAGATTTGACCAACTGCCCATCCTACCTCCTCTACGTTCTTGACAACCCATCTTTGTCTCAGTAGAGTCTTTCAGTGGCATGTTTCGGTCCTCTTCCCCATTACTTAGAAAAAGTGAGCCACTAGTTCAGATACAAGATACTATCATTACCGCCTAGACAATTAGACATCCAACCCGTAATCGTAACGACCCAATTGCAAGAGCAGAGCTCTACCAACTGAGCTATTTCCCCCCGAGCCAAGTGTAGCATGCATAAAGGAGTCAGACACTTCTTCTATTCTTTTCCATGGCACAGCTGGGCCATCATGGACTTGAACCAGAGACCTCGCTCGTGAAGTAAATCGTCGCACCTATGGTCCAACAAATTGGGAGAGAATGAATAGATCCTTTTTGGGAATGATTCATCCTTCCCGAACGCAACATACAACTCTCCGTTGTACTGTGCTCTGCAAGTGTGCATGTTCCCCCTCTTCCTTACCATGGCAAGTCTTTGTGAAAGAACTCCGATGAGAAGGAAAAAAAAGGCGTTAAGAGACCCTCCTGGCCTAACCCTAGACACTCTAAGATCCGTTTTCAAACATGCTCCCATTTCGAGTCAAGATATAGATAAATAGACACATCCCATTTGAATTCCGCTTTCTCCAGACCTCGAGGAAAGGCATGAAAAAAAAAGGCTCGAATGCTATGATCCCTCCATCACCCCAGAATGAAATGGGTGATCTCGTAGTTCTTAGTCTGTGAAGATGCGTTGTTAAGTGCTCCATTTTATTTTTCCATTAAGGCCGAACCTAAACTTGTGCTTGAGAGATAACTGTCCATACACTGATAAGGGATGTATGGATTCTCGAGAAGAGTAGAGCCATGGTGGCCCCCGGACCGCCCATATCCCACGAGTGAACCGAAAGTTGGATCTACATTGGATCTCACCTGAATCGCCCCATCTATCCTCCTGAGGAGAAGTTTGGTTTCAAACCCCAGTTCGAACCGGAGGAGTACACCATGTTAATGTGCCTTGAATGATCCACATCTCAGGGTCAGGCGCCAATGAGCACATTGAACTATCCATGTGGCTGATATCCCTCACAGCCCAGTCACAACGACACAATTATCAGGAGCGCGCTCTACCCACTAAGCTAATAGCTCGTCGTGCGACACCCCCCCCCCCCCCGCGCGGAGGTCCCACTATGCCAAAAGAGAGAGAAACCCCATCCCTCTCTTTCCTTTTTTTCGTCCCCATGCCACCGGGGTGGTGACATGGGGATGAAAAAAGAGGGATCCTATCAACTTGTTTCAACCTGAGATAGTAAGCACATGAGCTTGGTCTTACTTCACTATCGATAAACGATAGAAGACTACCATCTCCTAATTTAACTCAGACGTGGCTCCCTTCTTTTTGGGTGTGAAGCAGTGTCAAACTAAAAAACCCAACAAGTATTAGCTCTCCTTGAAAAGGAGGTGATCCAACCGCACCTTCCAGTACGACTACCTTGTTAAGACTTCACTCCACTCACTATCATTGCCTTCGGCATCCCCTCCTTGCGGTTTAGGTAACGACTTCGGACTGGTCAGCTCCCATATGGTGATGGGTGGTGTGTACAAGGCCCAGGAACGGATACACCGCCGTATGGCTACCAGTGATTACTAGCGATTCCGGCTTCATGCAGGCGAGTTGTAGCCTGCAATCCGAACCGAGGACGGGTTTTTGGAGTTAGCTCACCCTCGCGGGATCACGAACCTTTATCCCAGCTATTGTAGCACGTGTGTCGCCCAGGGCATGAGGGGTATGATGACTTGACGTCATCCTCACGGCTTATCACCGACAGTCTGTTCATGTTTCCAAACTCAATGATGGCAACTAAACACGAGCGTTGCTCTCGTTGCGGGAATTAACCCAACACCCTAGGAACGAGCTGACGACAACCATGCATCACCTGTGTCCGCGTTCCCGAATGCACCCCTCTCTTTCAAGAGGATTCACGGCATGTCAATCCATGGTAAGGTTCTTCGCTTTGCATCAAATTAAACCACATGTTCCACCGCTTGTGTGGGCCCTCGTCAATTCCTTTGAGTTTTATTCTTGCGAACGTACTCCCCAGGCGGGATACTTAACACACTAGCTACAACACTGCACGAGTCGATATTCACAACGCCTAGTATCCATCGTTTACGGCTAGGACTTGTGGGGTATCTAATCCCATTCGTTCCCCTAGTTTTCATCTCTCAGTGTTAGTGTCGCCCAGCCTAGTGCTTTTGCCGTTGGTGTTCTTCCTGACCTCTATGCATTTCACCGCTCCACCAGAAATTCCCTCTGCCCCTACCGTACTCCATCTTGGTAGTTTCCACCACATGTCCAGAGTTGAGCCCTGGGATTTGACGGAGGACTTAAAAAGTGGTTTAATTTAATTATTTGTGGTTGGAGGCATAACAAAAATCAGAGAAAGATGAAGAATGTAGGTTGGGCTTACATTTGCTGTAGTTTCACAATGTAAATGCAGTTTGTATAGAAATAACTGTTTTTCAGAGTGTGCTTTTTGTTCTCTTTCGTAAGGTCGCGAAACTAGGTTAAACTAGTACACATGTTTAATGTAAATTCCCAACTATATATTTTGTTGTGCAGGCAAGATAAAAAATCACCCATGGGAATCAAAGGCAGATATACGATATGATGCGTATCAAGGCATAAAGGGTTAATTCTTTGTTGCACAACCCTTTCTCAACTCCTTGGTTTAGACAAAAACTCAAGTTCAATCCTGAGGGTAACCGGGTTTTACCGCCAGTGGGCCTTCAAGCGGGTGGGTTTTTCCCGGATCTGGAGATAACTTGGAGGCACTTAAGGGCTCCGTACGGCTGGGTTGGGTCAGCTGACGGCTTCCTTTAGCCATTGGGTCACCCTGTATGGAGTATCTATGCAATTTATGTTTGTTGGTCGTTCAAAAAAATCAATATTTTTTTTGTAATTAGTAATCATGGCTGCCACAAGTAACTCTCAATTCTTCATATATCTATATCTATACTATACATAATAAATGAGACAAATGTAACTTAAACACTTAATTTTAAAAGTTTTACAAATGCTAATGTACATATGTAAAAGAGGTAAAGTTATCTTTTAAACGCATTCTAACCTACTTACAAATTTGTCCTCTCATCTTTAACCATATTATGTTTTTAGTTTCAATATTAAACCAACTTCCCACCCCTATATTTTAAAAGGCAGTAACTTTTTCATACGTTAATATTTTTGTAAAAAAATTGCACCTTAAACAAACATTTTATTTTCTTTAATTTGAGTATGATATTGCTATAAAATTTTCAATTTAAAAACATTAATATGTTTTGTAGGGGTGTTCAATGCCAATTTGATAGTTTTTAAGTTAAATTTGTTAGACCAACCGTTATTACTGATTTTTTCGTTCAAAGCTAAAACATTAATATGGTATGGTTCCGGTTTTGGTATTACAGTTTAAGTTTTAATAATAAATTTTGTTTAAAATAATTATCAATTTAATTGTATCATCAATTCTAACTAAGTATTAACAAAGATGATACTTGAGAGTATTATAACTGGAGAATGATATACTTTAGCCACATATGGTATATTGATTGTATCACCATTGACTAAAATGTTTTGGGTCTTTTTGGAATTAATCAAATACAACAGCTATATTTGGATATTGACTTTAGTAGAGGTGGACAAATAAACCGGTTAACAGAATCGACCCGAAAACTGAACCGAAACCGAACCGACCTGAAAACCGAACCGGTTTGGAACCGATTGAAACCGTCGGTTTGAAACCGGTTTGAAATTTTCTGCATCAAAACCGATTCCGAACCGGTTAACCGAACCGAAACCGGCAAAAACCGGTCCAAACCCGAACCGAAACCGATCGTAACTAGCTAAGAAACCGGTTTCAACCCGAACTGAAACCAATCATAACCGGTTTTGACTTTTGTTGACTCCAAACCGGTTTTAACCCAAACCGGTTTTGAGTTTTAAACCGATTTATGCACCTCAACTTTAGTATTTAGAAATTACATGAAATAAAGATATTATCAAATTCTGTTTGTATTGTATCTAAACCGTTTGAAAGGACAAACACATTACTAGCAACACCAGCCCTTTGTGGTTCAACATATCAGACGGCTAATCCGATTCAATTTTCGAAACAGTGGATACAAGATGAAATAATGTGTATATGGATTAATTGGTTAATTGCTCTGACCAAATACAAATCCAGATTTGATCCTACATATCTTAATTAACAACTATTATTATAAAAATTCAAAGGAAAATTGGATTTTAATAATCCCAACTTAATGCAGTTGGCTGATAATAATCCAAACTTTGAAAGTAGCTGTCACTGGTTCCAACTTTCACACTATTTATTTTCATTGGACCTCCGTTAAAAAAAACTTAACGACGTTATGTCTTTTTCCAAATTTCAAACTGATATTTTAGGGCTTTTGATCGGAATGAGAATACGAGTCAATTGATGTAAAACTTACTTCCAAACGGTGGTCCAAACGACTAAAGGAAGCTTCAATATCGGTGTTTAAACTTTTAATTAACAAAAATCAAGCTGTTTGAAGCGTCGTTTCGAGTTAAGTTTTACATCAATCAACTCGTATTCTCATTCCGATCAAAAGCCCTAAAATATCAGTTTGAAATTTAGAAAAAAACATAACGTCGTTAAGTTTTTTTTAACGGAGGTCCAATGAAAATAAATAGTGTGAAAGTTGGGACCAGTGACAGCTACTTTCAAAGTTGGAATTATTATCAGCCAACTGCATTAAGTTGGGATTACTAAAATCCAATTTTTCAAAATCAAATAGTTTTTTGACAATGTATTTGCAAGAAAAAAGTCAGAAGATGAAAACCATGATTCCCATTGTTTAATACACTAACAATACTAACCATCTTCATTCATCCTGTGTTCTTTGCATATATATAGAATGTTAATATATCTATTGGTCTTTCATACTTTCCACTTCCACTATATCTAGAAACTAGAATGGCTTCTCATTATTTCATTTCTGCTATGCATATTCTCTTCTACATACACACACTTTCCACTTTCACCATATCTAGAGCTTCTGTTCCTTCTTCAGAAACATTCACATATGTTAATTCAGGCAAATTCGGTATATACATTGTAGAGTATGACGCAACATATCGCCCTCTTCCCACTGGTACCAGTCCATTCCAGATTTGCTTCTACAACACCACCCCTAATGCCTACACTCTAGCCTTGCGCATGGGAACTACGCGGTCCGAATCACTCAGGCGTTGGGTGTGGGAAGCTAACCGTGGCAACCCAGTCCACGAGAACGCGACTCTAACACTTAGAAAAGACGGAAACCTGGTCCTGGCAGATGTGGATGGTTGGATAGCCTGGCAAACGAATACAGCCAACAAGGGGGTCGTACATTTCGAGGTACTCCCAACAGGTAACATGGTGCTTCAAGACGCAAAAGGTAACTCCATATGGTAAAGTTTCGATTCTCCAACGGATACTCTCATGGTAGGTCAATCTCTCCGAGCTAGTGGCGTGAATAGGCTCGTGAGCCGGAGTTCAGAGACGAACAACGTCGATGGACCATATAGTTTGGTGATGGAGCTCAAAGGGCTAGCTATGTATTACAAGAGCCCTAACTCGCCCAAACCAATGCGATATTGGTCCTCTACTGAATGGTTCACAGTTGATAAGGGTAGTATGGTTAATTTAACACTTAATTCGAAACCAGATACGGATGCGGGCTATCTTTATTACTTGTCTTTTGATTACTTCACCACAAAACCCTTGTCCAACCAAGGTCGTTACATGGCCTACACAAAATATGATAATAGGTTATCGTTTCTTCGATTAGAGATAGATGGAAACCTTAGATTCTACACATATGACGACAATGTTGATGGTGGTGGTGTCGCCTGGGATTCGGTCTACACGTTTCTGGATAGGGATTCAATGGAAGGTGAGTGCCAATTACCTGAAAGATGTGGGAGATTTGGGCTGTGTGAGGATAACCAGTGTGTCGCTTGCCCGACTGTGAACGGTCTAAGTGGTTGGAGCAAAGATTGTGAGGCAAAGAAGGTGATATCTTGCAAAGCTAATGAGTTTCACTACAACAAACTTCAAGGGGTCGACCATTTCACGATCAAGTACACGACGGGAGAGGGACCGATGAAACAAAGCGACTGTGAGAGAAAATGCACGAAGGATTGCAAGTGCATGGGGTATTTCTATCACACTGGTGAATCAAGGTGTTGGATTGCTTATGATTTGAAAACATTAACGCGAGTTGGGAACTCGACTCATTTGGCTTACATCAAAACACCCAACAAATAGTATCGTAACTTTATCTTTAAGTTCTGCATATCTAAATTCATTTACTGTGGAAGTTAATAAAAATGTAGAACTAAATCGATGTGTTGTATACTGTTTAAAGTCAACTCAGTGCATTTTGAAAGATACAGTTTATGTGAAAGTTAAAAGTTTTATATAAAGTATTAGATGCTATTTCTTGGTAGGGTACAACTGTTGGAGATGTTATCAACGTTGTAGTCATCTACCTTAAGTCCTTAACTTTTATACCTGAGAAACTTTAATTTTAGATCAATAACTTTAAAACAGAAAAGTCGTTAAATCTTAATTCAAAACATTGAATCATAGGTGGAAACTAATATCATGAAAGTCTAAAATACACCATATATATTTATAACTGCACGGAAAACCGATTACAACTCCATACTATTGTGAAGAGCCAACTTTTTTCATGAGCAAATGATTCGGGTTAAAATGAGGGTGCTTTTAGGTTATTTGGGTGATGCGCTTTTAGGTAGTCCGCTAATGCAACAAGCAAACTTTAACCGTATTTATATTATATACAATGGCGAAGCTTGGGCTTCGTCACAGCGGTGACCGAAGGGACCCAAAAATTTTCGGGTCGACAAATCGGTTTGTTTCGGTGGTTCGAGTGGGAATATGAAATCTGCATATCTAATTTTTTTTTTTCATTTAAATAAAAGTACAAAAAAAACTAGATGATTTTTTAACCAACAAAGACCTATAAAATATACATAATAATGCGAGAACCGAGAGGAAATGTGAGTACCTAAGAAGAAGAATTACAAAGCAAGTCGACGACCTTTAAGATTTTTAAATTTCACAATTATAGATTCCGAATCAAATGTTTCAACAATTTCTTTTTCTATGTGAACCATCAAGTTATTCGCGAGATACTCATCTGACATCTTATTGCGAAGGCGATTCTTGAATATTTTCATTGTTGAAAACCCTCCTCTATGTTGTTGCAGTAGAAACTAGAAGTGTCAAGATTAGCCGAACCACTCTATCAACCAAAGGTACGTCTCACGTTTATGAGTTTCCACAAGACTTTTGCATAAATCAGAAATACTTAAAACAACACTTAGATTGGTATTCTCTGGCATTTCAAAATTAAAACTTTCCAGTTGATATTGTAAAAGAGTAATTTTGCTCCGTAAGATCTTAAGGATAATACTTCTTAACAAGATGACAAATCTTATCAACATCAATCTCTTTTGAAACTAAACTAGAACTAGGAGTTAACAGCTCCATTGCATTCTCATCAAATTTACTATTTAACTCTTCTAGTTGTTTGTCCAATGTGGATGTAAAGAGATCTACTCGGTAATAATGTTCAAATGCAACATGAAAATCTGCTTTACGAGGACGAGATCAAGTAGAAGTATATGGAGCATTCATATCTAGCATTTGTATTAGATACTTATTACCAAAAAAAAGTAACTATTGCAAGAAAATACTCCCATCCATTGTTTCTAAATTCATTTAGATTAGCCTTTGTTGAAGAAACTAACTCCGTAGCATTAAGAATATCTTGGGATTTCTTTTGTAATGCTTGAGAAAGTGTTTCAGTTTTCCCAATGCTTCCTTCATCATGTGAAGTAAACACAAAGTCAAATGATTTCAAGTAATCGCAAGCTGTATCAGTAGCTCTACATTGAGAAAAAGTAGTATGAGATAAGTCTTCAATTATTCTTTGGAGAACAGCTCGAGTGGCACCAAACATGTCAATCAAACTACAAACGGAGTTAAAATGAGAACCCCAACGTGTATCATTAGCGCTTCTTAATGTCCCAACTTGATTTAGTCCTGATCTCGATTTGATTTCACCCATTTCCAACAACTTTTTAATCTCTTTTGTCTTTGCCTTTTGTAACTCATCATAACACTTATTAGAAGCACAAACCACATTAATTGTGAAGACTAGTTTATTAAAGAACTTGTGTATTGGAATAACTTCCCTTGAAGCATAAACCAAGGAAAGTTGTAACCTATGATCAAAGCACAAAAACGTAATAAGCATAAGAGTATTCTAGTCAAACCAAAGACGAAAGAGAATATCAAACAAGTAATTAACCTGTGGGCAAAACAGTAAACGTAATATGCATAAGGACACACATAATGAACAAGTGTTTCTAATCCGTTCCATTCCCCTCTCATATTACTAGCACCATCAAAACCTTGACCACATAATCTTTTAACATCTAACTGATAATGCGAAAGTTGTTTCCAAAAACTTGTTTTCAATGTTGCTGATAAAGTATCCGTAACATGAACCAAATCATAACCTTTCTTGTATCATCCCTTTTGCATCACCGAATCTCAAAACTATGGCCATTTGCTACTTTTTCAACTCATCTCATGACTCATCAATCATTACACAAAAGAATGAATCCTCCACTTCACTACTAGTATTCTTTCGAACTATGTTTGCAATAATGCTAAGAATTTCTTTTTGAATATCACTCGAAGTATACTTTGAATTATAAGGAGCATCCTCTAATATAACCTTGGCAATTTCATCATTATAAGAAGCTAGAAGTTTTAGCAATTCAATCAAGTTTCCTCGATTTTTTGACTTAGAAGATTCATCATGTCCTCTTAAAGCACAAGCTTGAAATCTCAACCAACGAACTACATCAACAGTAGCTATTAATCGTAAACGGTACTTCACTATTTCCTCTTGAGTTTGCTTTAAAAGTCGGGTTTCAATATATGCTTCTTGGTTCAAAAAGTTTTCGGCGAATACCAAACAATTTATATGTTGTGAAGTTTTAAGGTGGCTAAAGAATGCACATTTTTTCACATTAACTTTATCCATGTGTCAAATACTTTAAGGGTAAATGAATCGCAACCATGGCTCACACTTGGCTTAACACTAAAAAGATAACACAAAAAATAATAAGCACGTTGTTGTTGGAGAATAATCTAGCCAACTCGGGATCATTTTGAACCAAGTATATTGAAACCTACGATTATGTCCCTTTGGACCATTGTTTTTGTTCTCTTTAAGTTGTATTTGCTAAGTACCTAAAGAAAGATAAGCCCGTCTTACTTGTTCTCTTAATTTACTGGATGCTCCCACATTGGTTTTCGTTTAGCCGGGTCTCTTTCTAATTAGTTAGGATCCACTTCATTAGCATTTGACTGTGGTTGTGGAGCTTCCGAATCACAATGATTTTCTTGTTGATTTACTTGGTTAAGATCCACTTCATTAGTATATGATTGTGGTTGCTGTGGAGCTTCAGAATTAATCAGCTCACTAGTTGAAGCTTTGTGTCGTTTACTCGTTTGTTCATCATCGTTTATTTTTTGAAAAAAGAATATATAGTCTCTTGCCTTTTCATGATTTACCTAATTAAGAAGATTCAATAGGGTGAGTTAAAGTAAAATTATCACCATACAATACCAATTACAAGCTTAGTTAATCAATTTCTCCAAATCCCCAATTCTACATTTACAAACCCTAATTATAATCCTTGAAATTAATTAATATAAATCCAATATAGTGTTTAACAACAACATCAAGATGAAGTATTACCTTGTTGACAAGGCTGAGAGCTAGTGGTAGGCGGTGAACCGTGGGGGCGTGGACGGATGATGGCAAATGGCAGTGGTGGTCGGTCTCCGGTAGGAACAGCATGGGCAGGGAACAGCGGATGGCAGAGGGAATGAGATGCAGTGAGTTATTTCCAAAATCCAAACCCTAACAAATTATAATCCTGCTCCATTTTTTTTGTTTAAACATGTTTTAATTTTATAAATAGCCCCCTCAATCTTGAGTATTACAAAAACAAAGCTTTTATTATCCGATTACTATTTTATAACTTGGAAAATTGGATTTTAATAATCCCAACTTAATGCAGTTGGCCAATAATAATCCTAACTTTGAAAATAGCTGTTACTGGTCTCAACTTTCACACTATTTGTTTTCATTGAACATTCGTTAAAAAAAACTTAACGGCGTAAGTTTTTTTCAAATTTCAAACTGATATTTTAGGGCTTTTGATCGGAATGAGGAAACGGGTCGATTGATGTAAAACTTAACTTGAAACGGCGCTTCAAAAAGCTTGATTTTTGTTAATTAATAGTTTAAACACCAGAATGGAAGCATCCTTTAGTTGTTTGGACCACTGTTTGGAGGTAAGCTTTACATCAATCGACTCGTATCCTCATTCCGATCAAAAGCCCTAAAATATCAGTTTGAAATCTGAAAAAAACTTAACGCCGTTAAGTTTTTTTTAACGATGGTTCAATGAAAACAAATAGTGTGAAAGTTGGGACCAGTGACAGCTATTTTCAAAGTTGGGATTATTATTGGCCAACTACATTAAGTTGAGATTATTAAAATCCAATTTTCCTTATAACTTTTGGTCATAAAAGTTGCGAGTTTTTTATAAAACATCAAACGATTATGTATTATTTTAAAAAAATTAGTGGTGTCCGTGAGCATTTAGAAAAAATACATTGGGATGACCGCGCTTAATACCTATAAAAATTTCGAGAAAAATCATGAAATATAACCTACTAACGGAGAAAACAGCAATGGCTGGAGTCATCTCGGGTCCCCTTATAGCTGCGCCCCTGTTTATATAGACCTTGGTGAGGTGGTAATGTGTCAGAAAAGAACACAACTGAAAATAAATTAAAAAGATTTATAGATTTAGTATTGAAACTCGAATTTAATAATAAGTATTGTCTAGAGAATACTTTGCGTCCATATAGTTTATGGGCAGGAGCGCAACGTGCCTCAAAAAGTCAAAATGATGCATTTATTTCCACGTGGTTTCAAAACGTGTAAATCCGAGTCGCTCCGTCAATTAACCGTGTTAGCTGGAGAGGTAAGATCAACTTTTCACTCCAACTTGAAAGAATTCCCGTTAAGTTCATGTGGTTTTTGAGGTATTTGGTTTGAGTCTGTCTACCTCCATCTTTAACCCCACCACATATTCTTAATTAGTCTACATAGCTTCATGTAACCAACAAATCCCCCAACATACAAAACCCCACATATTTGAATAACCTGAGTTGGACTAGTATATCACAATGCATTACTAGAACCATTATAATAAGTGTCACTAGGGGTGTTCAAAAGTATCCGAATCCGTATCCGAATTATCCGACTATCCGTATCCGAACTATCCGAAAATTCAGATATCTGAATCCCGGATATCTAAAAATTCGGATGCGGATTTGGATATCATTTTTCAGATTTTTCAGATAGTTCGGATATTCGAGCTATCCGATATTTTAATTTTAATATTTTTTACATTTTATTTTATATAACAAATATAATCAAAAACCCTACATCATTTTTCAAAATATGCCTCTTCTCTTCTCCAGCTCAAACCCAGCCTCCACTCTCCTCTACATATCCAGCCTCCATTCTCCTCCATCATCATCGACGTCGACCACCTATGTTCGGATCCCCCTCCGCTCTCCCCCATAGATCCAACCTCCACTCCACCATGTCACTCGCCGGCGATGGTTCATGGCCAGTGATGATTCGTGGCTATGTGCTTTTTGCCAACTAGTGCTTAGGTTCATCATTTAGTTTTTGGTTTATTGAAGAATGTGCATATCTAATTTCTTTTATTGCTACATTCAGATATGAGATAATAATTTGATCTTTGGGTCATGAGGAATAAATATTAACTAGAAATTGTTTTATTTATTTATTTTTTGTTTTCAAAATCGGATATCTGTTTCACTATCCGTTCGGATATCCGGTTTTGAACACCCCTAGGTGTCACACATCGATCAAAGGTGACGGAACATACCGGGGTGTAACGTATTGATTGAACAGTAGCTCAAAAGACACTAATTAAAGCGACAATAAATAATTAATTTCATTAACATTAAACAAGTACACAAATTCAATAATAAGAACAAATAGATCATGCTTTTGTATTTTTAAATAAATATCCTAAGGTAAAACTAATTCCCTCGATCTTGAACAATTTCAATTACTTGTACCTGTAACATGCATGTATAAAAATAGAGTTTGTCAATACAAATGTTTGTGAGAATACATAAGCTTTAGTTGAGGTATATAGATAAAAACCACAATTCATATGTTATTGTTGAGCATTACAATTCCTATGAAAATGTAAATAACTAAATAGATGTGGACCCGTTCCTATTGATACAAAATCAATGTACTTGTTTCAATGTATTGTCATACTAGATGAGAATAGATGAGGATGAGATACCAACCACCGAATATAAAATAAACAGTTAAGCACATAGAGCTAGTCATAAATCATGCAATCATCACACATAAACATATAATAAGTTGTATTTGAATATATGCGGTAAAAAAACGTAAGTAATGTAAATACAGTATACATGTTTCCCCCAAAACGTGTAAGAGATAAAAAAAGGGGGTATGTAAAATGACATTGAAATTGGTGGGTTGAAATATTAAGATCTTTGTTAAGCGTGTGAATGTCCTAACGTGTAAGCCCTAATTAAAAGTAATAAGGCTAGTTTTAGTTTGTGTTTGATGAATAATTAACTAAGGATTATAATTGTATGATGATATGATAACTTGTACCTGAAAAAGGAAAAGTAAGATAAAAACAGAATTCAGACAGCTTGTTGTCACATCATAGATAAATTATTAAAAAACATGAACCAATTCCCAAAAATTATAAAAAAAACTCTGGTAAACTAAATAAATGTGTTAGGAACAACTTACATTTAGAAATTTTGGTCAGATTTGGACCCGAGATTGACTAAAACAGCCATTTTTCTTAAAGGGTATAGATCTACGCACTAATTTTAATTCGGCCACTATGGAGTTATAAAATAAAATAAAATGCAAATAAAATGTTATTAGAACCAAAACTCAATGAATTTAGTCATAGGCTTTGTTCTTGCACCATTTCAATTTGTTATGACAAAGTTATGGCTTAATCTTTGCTGGGCAAGAATTATGTCAATTCTAAATCATTACAATTAGTAATGTCATTTACATTTTGAAATGGTTTTTGATACATAAATTATAGGCCATTGATGGGGTGATGAATACATCATATAAATAATATGTATTATCAAACCCTTATGGTTATTATATCAAAGGAATGCAAGAACTTTGTTAAGGTGTGATCATTGAAGATCATTTTCCAACATGTAGTTCTTTGTCTCCTCCACAACACACACCATGGTGCATAGATTATATAGGATCATTGACATGAATATATGATGGCTATGCAACCATGAAATAAAGAAGATGAACAAGAATAAAAGAAACCTTAAAGATACTACAACTAGTGTTACACAACAACTTGATTACCTTATTTTTTGACAAACTATTTACAGTAAGAAAAGTGAAGAAGATGGAGATGAGAGAGGGAGAGAGGAGAAGATAAATTCTTCTTTAAATTTCAAATAAGAATAATAATGGTACAAACTAAAAAAGAGGGGATGATAGTCTTATATAAATAACAAGATTTGGAGTGGCTAACTTAGAAAAATTTGTTGTTGTAAAAAGTTGTAAAACTTGGAGAAGGGGAAATGGGGTATGCGGTGAACGGTTTTGGGGGTGTTTTGGGTTGTATTATATTGGATTTCTTAACATATGGGAATGAACATTTGCTACAATAATTAATTAGATATAGTACTTAGCCTAGTTACATATATAAATGTCCATTTAACAATTTATTATGTTGTAAAATAAAAGAAACACACTTATGAGTTATAACTTATTATGTATAGCCAAAATGATATATGTATTGATTAAAACCAGTTACTTCAGGGTCCTTCGTATTTTCGTATTTACGGCAAACCAAATTTTGGATATATTGTATTGATTAATACCATACATACATAATTTATATTATTTTATTAATTTGCTTTGTCTAAACGGTTTCATTTTTTTTAGGTACAACCGCCTTCTACTTTTGTGAATAGACAATATAGAAAGAAAATATCTAGCAGGTCCTTGATCGGATTTGCCAGTGAGAATATTCATGGCAAGTAAAATTATAAAAAAAAAATGAAGAGAAAAATAAAGAAAAAAGTTAGTACCGAGCATTGTCCGATGGCTGAACTAGGTTATGGAAGATTTGGACACATATTCTGGAACTCATCGGGTGTTTGATCTTCTTGCGTAGTTTACTTTCAAGATGACTTTGTTTTGGTAGATGGTCGTGGTCATCACAATTGAAGACGAATACGAAGAGCATGGAACAAGGGTAAGAGGTGAACACATTTTAATTGGTGTTCAGGTTGAGTTTTCTAACATTTACAAGAGATATCATCTGTTTAGATTGCATCAATTCTTGGTGGATAATGGTTTATCACAACTAATTAATGCATGTTCAACTTTTAAAAAAATCATTTGTATAATCTCACATATTTCCACTAAGTTTCGTTTAGTTTTACCAATGGTAATTCAAAGTGGGTACTATCAGATGTAACTATTACAAGTTTAGACTAATTAATTGTAATTTCCTCATTTTTCACTCTATGTAACGCACGAGTTTAAAGGTAGGCAAGATATTGTATTAATTCTTCTTTAAGTTCTTTCGATTTTTTGACAAAATACATAGTCCTAAGATCAATTAAACAAAAACATGGTTAATTATAGTAAGTTAGTATCCATTAATAGAACTACAAAAAGTTCATCATCATTATCATACTCAGTATATCCCACCAATAGCAATGCTATGGTAGGGTCTGAGGAGGGTAAGATGTAGACAGCCTTACCTCTATCCCATAGGGATAGAGAGGCTGCTTTCGGTGAGACCCCCGGCTCGATAGTAGTTTTGAATCAAGCCTTGGACATAAGACACATAACACTCAATCATCGGGACACCGGCTTATTGGTGCATGTGCCCTTGTCTTTCGGCTATCAACGCCACCACATGATGCCTGATTAACCTTCCGCCACTTTTAACGTTATTTTCACGTGATTAGTAAAATAACGTCAAAATTAGTGCAATTTTACTTTTGCCCACCCAAGGGTTCACACATATATACATTATATGTGCGCACCGCAAGCAGGGCGTAGAACTACAAAAAGTTGTATACAACAAATTATACATTATTAGACTTATGAATTGTATATTTATGTAATACGTATTTTATGTTTAAAAGGATTTTGTTTTTCGCATTATTTTATTTTATAATTATTCAAGCCCGTTTATTACTTACCTAACATTCTAGAAATAGACATAGATAGAAATTCAAATATATCATATATGGATTTCATTATCAAACATTCTAGATGTATGTTAGTTATTTGCATCGTATTTAAATAAATAATGACTCACGGTTTTCTTAAACAACGCAATTACCAGTCAAACAAATAATGCAACCATTATAATATTACAAATCCAACATTTTAAACAAATTTTAATGCTTTCCGTCCTCAAATCGGCATCTTCCTCGTACCACAATCAAGTTGCAATAATAAAAGTCCTGTCATTATTGTGTTTAAACGGAACATTTATCCTTACTTTCTTAATCACATGCATAATTAATTAACCGTTAATATCAATAATTAGATTACTTAAAATTATAATTAAAATTAAAGATACTCTGGTAGTTAATTCTATTTATTTGTTTAGAACACCTTCAGCACCGGTGTTGTTTATAGGTGCGTCCGGATTAAATGGCAAGGACGGATGATGGGAACATGAACTATCCTTGTTTTGTGCTTGAAGTTCGGTTGAGAACTTCACAAACAATAACACACGCACACACACACACGTGTGTGGGGTGATAAAAACTCGTGAAAACCAATTTAAAACATCATTTATTTTGATTATTAATTTTTTATTTTTTTAAATGTTATTAATTTTTACCAAAACTAAAAAAAAAATATTATATGTACTTTGCGAAAGTGCATCACTACATATATAGCTTGTAATCTACATATGCTATTACTCTATAGTTTTCAACTAAAGTAATTATTGTTACTCTACTTATACTTTTATTTGTAATTACTCTAGTATAAATAGTCTAATTTAAGTGCTTTTAGTTGATTGTACGTGCATGTTTAGTTTAGTATGTTAGTAATTTATTTGTATATGAATTATTGTAATGGGTTTTGAAAATATGTTGTTATGAAGGACATACAATAATTGTTTTCTTAATAAAGTTATGGATTATGATTTGAAAGCGAACTTAATATTTATAAATTATTGTTATCATGGATGCTCTTAATACCATGGGTGGCCACCCAAAAAATTTGAATGTGCTCTTATTGCTATGTTTTTTTTAATAACAAGCGGCTAAATCGTCCACTCAACTTTCTATATATACACTACTTTCATGGTTGCAATAACTCACCAACCAAAATGACTACTTCTTCTGCCCATTCTATTCACTCAACTTTCTTCCTACTTTTGTTCTGTTTTCAACTATTTTCCATAATTTCTGAAGCTCTTGTGCCTGCTTCACAAACATTCACTTATGTTAACAACGATATTGACCTTGAATTTGGCGACTACATCGTCGAGTACGGTGCGAATTACCGTTTCCTTCCCCCTTTTAGCAACCCATTCCAGCTTGTATTACAAAAGTCCTAACTCGCCTCGACCAATGGTTTACTGGACGTCTAGCGAGTGGTTCACCGTTGACAAGGGTAGTTTGGTCAATTTAACTCTTATGTCAACGACACAAACCGCAGAGGGTTATATCTATATTACTTGACGTTCGATTACTTTACCACAAAGTCATCTTCAAACAACATCATGGCGTCTTCCCGTCACAACACTACATTATCATATCTTCGATTAGGGATAGACGGAAACCTTAGATTCTTCACGTATAATTACCCGCATGGGCTACAAGAGAGGACATGGAACTTGGTGTACACGTTTTTTGGTCGGGATTCAAGGGAAGGCGAGTGTCAGTTACCAGGACGATGTAGTAACTTTGGGTTATGTGAGGACAACCAGTGTGTAGCGTGCCCGACACCTGACGGGTTAAGTGATTGGAGCAAAGATTGTGATGTGAAAAAGGTGACGTCTTGCTACGCAAATGACTTTCGGTACTACACGCTTGAAGGCGTTGATCATTTTATGATCAAGTACACGAGGGGAGATGCGGGTACGAGAATAAACAATTGTGAGGAGAAATGCACGCGTGATTGCAAGTGTATGGGGTACTTCTATCACAAGGAGGATTCGAGGTGCTGGATTGCTTATGACTTGAAAACATTAACAAGAAATGGGAACTCTAATCATACGGCCCACATCAAAATGTCCACAAGGTAGTAGTGTCACAAATCATGAGAGAATTGGTGTGACTCAGGTTGAAGACTTGTTAAGTTGTAATATAATATATGTGTCAAAATGTGACGATATATCCTATGTAGACGTTGTAATTTCAAAATAATAAAAAGGAAAGTTTATGTGTGTTCTTTCCATGTCACTCTCTAAGATTATGTTTTTAGACCACTTACGACACCAAACCACCTTTAAGGTATATCCTGTCGTATATTTCTTGAATTGCTCATATTAAATTTGATCAATTATTTCGTTAAACTTCAATCTTTTACGCATATCAACCCACTTATATAAAGTTGTGAGGTGATCCAGAAACTTCGTGTTTATTAATTGACACTACTGGTAGTAGGATGTCAATCTGCATAGCCTTCCCCCGTACTATTAATCATTCGCAAGCCTTTTTTCTAAATAGTTTACAACATAAACAAAAAACCTTTTCTACGTCTTTCAAATATACTAGTCATGTGCGATCACACTTCTCCATGTTTGATTAAATTATTGTATATAAAATTGTGAAAAGTTGTCTAATTTTGGTATCATAGGGATCAAATTTATATTATTATTTCGTTTATGATCTTTGTCAACGAAAAGTTTAACCTTGTCCTAATTAAGTTCAACACACTTTCTTGGATCATATATATCGCCAGGTATAATATCCCGAACTCCATATGAGAAAACAATTTTATAATAATTATAATCGTTCTAATTCTAGACTTATAGAAATCTTATCTTAATATTATCTATATATAATAATATATATAAACGAAAACATAAAAATCATATGTGTCGCGATGTAGTCGCTTCCCCTTTTTATGGAGTCACCAGATTTGCTTGATTTATAAATGGAGGCTTCTCATGCATTTAACCCGAATTCATGGGTATGGGTCTTACCAAACCAAGATATACCTTAAACGGGTTATAACATCTCATTAAATTAAAAATTATTCTCACCAAATTATTATTGTAAAGATCCTATAAAATAGAATATAGTAAAAATTAATATCTTATTTATTTTAAAAAAGATATATATATATTATTTAAATTAAAAAACCAATTTTGTAGTAAAAAAATAAACAGGTCTTGGGTCTCATCAAACCATAGGTATATTATTAATTTTCATAAATATTATTTATAATTAAAAAAAACAATTTATAGTAAAAAAAATAAACGGGTTTTGGGTCTCATCAAAACCATATAGTTTTTAAACCGGGTTATAACATCTCATTTATTTATGAAACAATTTATTATCAAACCATAAGTATATTATTAACTTTCATACAATAAAAAATATAAATTCAGAAAATAAATAAATATTATAACGAACAATATAAAACAACCCCGTAATACAGGGGATAAAAACTAGTTAATATATATTTTTGTTATTCTCTTTAACGTTTATATTGGAATATGATACAAATAAACAGACAATAATAAAATATACTATATGAAATCATAGATTTAGTCAAAATACAAATATTTAAACCTCAATCCTTATCTCTGGTGCATGCTAGCGGAATTTTGGTAACACAACTAAGGTTTCCACATCTATCTTTGGAGTCTTTAAAAACCCCGTAAATCCTTGATTTCAACTCACGAAACCCTACCGGATTTTTCCATGCCATCCGCCTCACCATCGCATCACACCACCACCCTAAACTAGCCTCGCAACGAAGATCGTCTGCACCACGGTGCCACCAACTGCCGCTGCAAATCAAACGACTTCGGAGTCGTAGTCAGTTTTTCGGTTAGCGATTATTAACGTTCAAAATCTTCCTGATCTCTTGATACAAATTAGTTCTTTGTTCTAGTCTTATTTCGATGTTAATTGTGTTTACGCCATGGTTGTGGCGACGTAGTTCCGGTGTGGATTCGGTTGCCCGCTACTCCACTCTAACTTCTAGTTGATTCCGTTCAGCTAGTCTGCTCTCCGTTAATTGTTCGTTCGGTAAAATATGGTTCTTAAATTTCTATTGTTTCTGGCGACTAACCCGAAATCTGAATATGAGGTTACTAGGAAAATATATGTAACATGTTAAAAGTTTGTTCACTTCGTTTTGTTCTTGTTTTGGCGCCTTTTAGTACCTGCACTAGAGTATTAGTTCTTCTGTTAAACACATGTTTTAGTAATCAAGGTTTAATAGTTTAACTTAGGAACACAAATATATTATATTATTTCTTCCTTTGTTTTATACTTTGGGTTTTCATTTTTTTTATGAAAACTTAGTGGTCCGGTTATACATACGCAAATATATAATAATAGTTCATAAGGTGATGATATAATTCAACAAGGTGGCTATTATTTGCGTACAAACTAATATTCCTTCAAAATAATTGGTCTCAGTAGCTGACATGTGATTTCATTATAAGTCATCAGCTAATTGTTTTGTGTAAAAGGAATAAGTCGTGTTTTGAAAAATCCAACCCATCCCGAAAGAAATGTGTTAAAAGTATAAAGGTCTTCGTCGCCGGAACATCGATCATCAAGTGAATTGGACTAATAACATTAGGGGTGTTCAAGAAATCCGAAATTCGAAAAAAACCGAAATCCAAACCCAAACCGAAACCCAAATAAACTGATTCGAATTCTTATTCGGATATTCGGATCGGACCAATCCGAATATCCGAATAACTAATTCGGATTCGAATCGGATTCTGATTCGGGTATGGAATTATAAAAAATTCGGATTGTTCGGATTATTAGGATATCCATTTAATCCGATTAAAAAACATGTTTTTAGTGGTATTTTGGTATATTTATTAGACTATTATTAGAAGTTTAAACTTTAAATTTGTGTTAAGAGTAATTCGTATTTTTCGGTTTGTATGTTTATTGTGATTTAAACTATTAAATGTTAGGAACAAAAAAAATAGGAAATTTTTTTAGGTTTATTTCGGATTATTCGGATAATTTCGTATTATTCGGGTATTATCCAAATTCGATCCGAATTGAATTCGGATAGATTCGGATCGGATAGGGATATTCCTAATTCGGATCGGATCGGATTCGGATAGGATCCAAAAATTTTCAAATTCGAACAACTCGAATAATCCGTTATCCGATTCGATGAACACCCCTATTTAACATAGCAAAGTAAATCTTATTGTAATAAATAAAATGTAGGCATTAGTACAACGTAACACAACTCGATTTTATTTTCTTACTCATCGACTACTAAGGTACGGTTTTTGGTTTCTTTTACTCATAGTATTGACTCTAATTCGTTACTTTGTAGTACGGATTTTCGTTACGCGTCAATTATATTTGAGTTCAATTATTTTATATAATTTATTTTTGTAGCATGCAATAGATTATTTATTTTGTACTCTTTATTGCATGTTCTGGTTTGAATATATTTAGTTATATGCTTCTAGCTTTAGTACTCTGTTACCCGAGCATTTTCTGACTTATTGTTGGGGCGCCAATGGCTTGGCACTTGTCGTGGCAGTGCGTAATTAAAGTTCACGATGTCTCTAACTAGTACCTTTGTAGTATTAGGGCCACTTAGGGGCGTATGGATAGATCTTAGTTCTGTTATGTTTCTGACTTCTGATTTCTGGGGGATGGAACAATGCGTGTACGCCACACGTACCATCTCATAGGTGCATGGATTAGCTAACTGTGTACCCCTCTGTTTCTGGCTCTGGGTGCTTCGGTGTACACGACTAATTTTGTTGATATATCATTGTCGTGTAGTTTGATATGTGTTTCTACATCTGTTTGTTTATATGTTTATTATTATTGTTTTGTATCCGATTCTATTATTTAGTAGATTGGGTTATATCAACATATGAGCATTTGTATTAGTATTATATTTAGTATATGTATTAGTTTAAGTTAGTTCAATTATGGTTCTAGTGCCACTTCTACTTCTTTTGCCTTTTCGTAAGTTCGTATTTACATGTACTATTGTTTCAGTTAGTAAGAAATGTAACTGGTCTCAGACGTGTTTTTCATCTGTTACATCATTTATTACATCTTTTACATGCTTTACATTAACGCGTGTTTTACATGTTTTACACATATTGACATAATATATATGTTATACAACAACCAATAAATGTAAAAAAAATATAACTTGTATGGTTAACATTATAGAACCAGAAGTGTTTTACATCGGTTGCATCATTTATATCATTTACATGTTTTACATTCAGACGTGTTTTACATATTTTACATATTTTAGAACAACCAAAAAATGTAATAAATGTAACTGGTTTGGTTAAAAATACACATGAATCCCGCGAAAGCAAAAAATGTAAGAAGTAAATACATTATTAAAGAAATAAATGTAACAAATGTAAATGATCGAGTCTATTAAGAGATCAGAATGTAAGAAATGTAATCATTTTGGTTCAAAAATTACCTAAAATCTAAAGTATAATACACCGCCAAATTCTCAACGGACTCTCATAACCTCGTTAAAATGTCAGTGACTAAATTCCTCGTTAAAAAACACTCTAATAATATAAAGCCCACATGAAAATTAATCGGCTCATGCATCCCTTTTATCCCTTTATTCTACATAAATTAGTTTTTAAACCATTTTATTCTACTTAAAAGAAAAGCAAATGCATTTTGGTAACAAAAAGTAACCACAAGATATGTCGGCCAATTTCTAACATCCAAAATGAACAAAATAAAATGCAAAATTGGATCTTACTGGTCTTGAACGAACGAACATGTTTTGAATGTCTTGAATGTATAGTAGCTAGCTCCGTCCAAGATCCGGTCAATTTCTTGCAACTCCGTCCAAGTTTTGACCAAGTTCATCACCGCTAACCACCACAGGTCTGACAGGTTTGTCGCTGATGGAGTTCAAAGGACCATATCCAACCACCACAGGGATCGTCGTGTTATTTCCGGCCAAGTTCTTCACCAGATCTGAAGAGGGATGTATGATCTATGTAGTTAATGCTAAAAAATAGCGGAATCGGTCATTGATCGATATCTGAGATCTCGGTTATTGCGGTGGGATAACAGTGTGTGTATATATATAACACCAAAAGTTATCTAATATCTAATATTAATATTTATAAAAACCTTTGGTAACATGAGTTTACATTGTCAAATGTACTCCAATTGCGTTCACAAGGTAAAACACTACAAGTTTGACTGAGGATACTCGTAGCAAATGTTTGGAGCAAGGGTGTGTCGATCCCATAAGTACGCCACCATATATCTACATTTTATAAATAACTCCAGTGGTTTTAATACTTTAATAAGAAATTATTCTTAAAAACATGTTAATTTATTATTACAATGTTTTACTTACATGGTGCGACCTTCGTTCTACCCCTTATAGCCTCTGAAGATCCAAATTTCCCAATTGAATCAATGTACGGATTCAAATCCTGTCTTACTTTATCATTCTCATCTTCATCCGGCACGAGACGGTCAATAGCAACATAAAGTCTCGTCAAAATGTCACTGTTCTTCTTTATATCCCTCGCCTTTTCCCCGTGAAAAATGGCAGGGTTCAGGTAACATCCAGCTACACATTCAATATTAAAGAATTAAAAATAAAACTAAATGATTATATTAATTTAACTTAAACTAATAAATGCAAAGTTGAATCATCAATACCTGCATGTAAAGGGTGATGAAGTTGGTTAGACCATCTTGATTGAATCATACCCAAAATTTTAGTTACAAGCCTTACATCAGTTACATTTTTCTTAATTTTCTCCTTCGCTCTATCCCCTGCATCATAGATGTAACCCATACTTGGCTTCTCTTCTGTATCAACCAATTTGACCACATCCACCAAAGGAGCAAGCACTTGACAAGATAAGAGTATGTTGTCCCAAAATTCGTTTTTGAAACTATTCACTCAACTCTTTCCAGGTGGCTTCTTTGAAAAGTCACTTTTCCTCCATTCTTCATAAACAAACAATACTTGAATACGATGTCGATTCTCATGGATACTCCGAATGGTATAAAACTGAGTTGCAAACCGAGTTATACAAGACCGATGCAGCTCCTTGTTTTTGGTTAACTTCCTCATCATATTAAGAATCATTCCCTGGTTGTAAATGTAAACCACAATTGCTCTTGCATCAACTAGAGTACTCTTTATCTTTGGAATTTGCTTAGCAATATCTTGAATCATAAGATTCACACAATGTGCTACACAAGGAGTCCAAACATCTTAGGGTGTTGTTCTAAAATCTTTCCAGCTTCTTTAAAGTTTGACCCGTTATCTATAATGAACTATAGAAAATAATAAAGAGCTTAAGTAATAAAAAGAACCCTTAGTAAATATATCAAATAATATAACATCTTTAGAAAACTAGAAAAGTAAAGCTACCTGCATAATATTCACCTCTCCAACATCTTTTATCACCTCATTTATCATCTCCACGAATAATTGAGCAATCTTCACATGCTCCGATGCATCAGGTGATTTCAAAAATATCATTTCAAGTGGATAATTTACTAAGAAATTTATCAAACACCTTCCTTTTCCATCTGTCCAAATATTGGACATAATGCTACACTGCTATTCTTCCCAATGTGGCCCGAATGTTTCCACAAACTTTTTCGTTTTTTCTACACGTTTAATCAGCAGTGTGACATGCATGTTGTGATAAGATGGAGGTGGCAAACCTAACATAAAGTAACATAATTAAGTAATGAAATTAAATAACAATCAAATTACAAAAACTATCAATAAATCTTAATCACAATTAAATACCTCTTCCATATTCCCCAATGGCATTTATGTCACACCCCGACCAAAGGCGGCGGAACATGCCGGGGTGCAACGATTGCTCATAAGCGCATGACACTATTTAAAGCGACAATAGTTAACAAACTCATTTCATTTCACAACATCGAAAATGTCACATAACCAAATATTCATAAGTCAAATACAACAAAATATAACAAAATATAGCAAATCAAATATTGTTCATTTTTGCTAATATCCTAACGATATTTGTGACGTTTTCTTCACCGAACTCCAAAATCAACCAAGATGCAAACCTGTAACATTTCATAAAATAAAGTTGTCAACACAAAGGTTGGTGAGCAATTCATAAGTTTGAACAATAGATATATAGTATGAAAAGCCACAAAACTAGTATACAAAACCATAAATAATAGCTATAAACTTGGATAAATTGACAATCGTTAATAGAATTACGTTAGCGCCACCTAGCTACAAGGGATTTCCAAGTAGTCTAGGATTTAATAGAATATCGTTAATTGCATTACGTTAACGACACCTTGCTACAAAGGGATGCCAAGTAGTCTAGGATTTATAGATTCCACCAACCGAAAGCGATAAACACATAGGCATATAAGCATAGAACACCAAATCGAGCAATTATTCAAGTAAAGTATATAACAACGTTTGTGGTTTAAGACTCAAGTATAAAGCATTTGATTTGAATAAGTATGAAATGTCACCCCAAAACAAAATATAGAAAAACGGGGTATGAAGTTACTCACATTCAAGTATAAAACTTGATCGGTAAAAGATGAATAACCGGATGGATGAAGTTTAACGAGCAAGGCCTAAATGACAATAAAATCTTGGATTTAGAATGGTTATCTTGAAGATCTTTAAATAAAATAATTGTCGCAAAAAGTAAACAATTAAAGTTCAAGGTTTAAAATGTAACTATTTAAGAATTTATAATAACAATCCTTTAAAAATGTAAGTTTGCTCGAAACCGGGTTAAAGTATCTAACCTTAATATTTACTTAACCAATGTTAAGTAATAAGGTGGGAAAAATGCTAAAATGCAAGTTCCTTTGGGACAAAGATACTAAAACGGGTCTTTAACGAGTGTTCGGGTTGTCGGTTCGGGTCTTGACAAATGGTCAAACCCAAAGTCAACTTTACAACATATTAATTGTTATGATATAACTCATTACAATATACTAACACTTAACCAAGTATGTAGATCTATTGTTTAGAACTAACAACGCATGTTAAGCGAGTGTTCGGTTTTGTCGGTCCAAACTATGTGATGAGATCAAGTTGGATCCAACAATTTCAAATACTTAAGAAAATAATTAAAATCAATTTGTAAACTATTTTTAAAGAAATATACAAGTCTTGATAGCTAAAAACACACTTGTGTGTCTTAAGCGAGAAAAAGTCGGTATAGTTCGGTTTGGTTCTGTCTCCATCTCACAAATAGTTCATAGATGGTTTCTACATGCCCAAATATCATAGAACTTGTATATTGGTTTATAAATGAAGAAAACTTAAATTTTACAACTAAAAAGTTAACTACAACTCTTTTAAGCAAAAGTTTCGGTTTAGTTCGGTTTCCATCTCCCAACGAGTTCATAGATGGATTCCATATGCTTAATATCAAAGAACTTGTAAAAATGATTTTTGAAACTCAAATCTAGCAATAAACATGTTTAAACAACTATTTTAACAAAACTAGTAAACAAAAGTTCGGTTTCCGGTTTGGACTAGTTTCGGTTAAACCGAGGTTAGTCTTATACAAACCCACACCATGGAACTTGTAAATAAGATGAACAAACTAAAAGGGTTAGAAGTTAGTCATAAGTGATATGTATAATAAGTTATGTGTGTGTATATATATATCAAGAACACGAAGTCCTCCATGAAGCCTTTCCTTATGACATTCGAAACTTAACCAACCGGAGTCGGTGAAGTAACAAATAAAGGAAACAAGGGGTGTGTATTATATATGTTGTACCACCATATTCAAGTGTTAGTAATATTAGATGAACAAGTTAAAATGAAAGACTATAGTTAGTTGACCTTAAGAAATCAAAGTAACAAAATGTTGAAGATGAAAACTTGGATTTGAGAGAGATTTTGGAGAAGATGAACAACCAAAATGGTGTATGGAGCCTTGCTTTTATAATGGTAAGATTATGGTTAATAAAAATAGGGTAAAGATGCATGTGATGCTTGAAATGGTCAAAACAAGTTTTTGGTAAATGGCAATAATAGTCCCCAAAGTTTGGTTTAAGTCATTTTAAGGAGTTTTAAGGACCAAAAAGAATGTTTTCAAGACCCACAAGTGTAAAACAATATTGTAACATAAAATCCATCATTTTTGATTATATCATAAGCTTTGGTTTACAAAATGGGTCGGTTTACATGATAAACGAATACAAACGAGACCCGAAATTGACGAATGTCACAGTATCCCCTACTTTAGGAAATTTCATCCCGAAATTAAGATGACGATGATGATGCAAACAAGTTTTGATACTTCTCCTTCATTGTGTCTTCTCGTTCCCAAGTGAACTCCCCGCCACGCCGTGATTCCCATCGAACTTTGACTAACCGAATACAACTACGCTTGGTTTTCTTCTCGCTGCGATCCATGATCTCAACTGGTCATTCAACCATGATCATCGACTCATCGACATGTACTTCGTCGAGAGGTATATGGAGATTACCCTCGGCTAAGCACTTCTTAAGATTTGATACATGAAAAGTCGGATGAACACCGGCAAGTTCTTCCGGTAGTTCGATTCGATAAGTCACCTTCCCAACACGTTCAAGGATTTTAAAAGGACCAACGAAACGAGGAGCTAGTTTACCCTTTTTTCCAAAACGGACTACCCCCTTCCAAGGAGATACCTTTAAAAGGACAATATCGTCAACATTAAATTCGATAGGTTTTCGCCGTATATCGGCGTAACTCTTTTGACGATTTCTAGCGGCTAGGAGATTCTTACGGATTTGATTAATGACATCGGTGGCTTCTTGGACCATCTCAGGTCCCGTGATTTGGGCTTCACCGATTTCATTCCAACAAATTGGGGAACGACATTTACGACCGTAAAGAGCTTGAAAAGGAGCCACATCAATGCTAGAGTGGTAGCTATTGTTGTAGGAGAACTCGATGAACGGAAGATGAGAATCCCAATTCCCACCGAAATCAAGAACACATGCTCGTAGCATATCCTCTTGTGTTTGGATTGTACATTCGGATTGACCGTCCGTTTGAGGATGATAAGCAGTGCTAAGATCGAGACGTGTTCCCAAAGCTTCTTGTAGTGAACGCCAATTTTGAGAGGTAAAACAGGCATCGCGGTCGGAGATGACAGACAATGGCAAACTGTGTCGGCATACGATTTCCCAAACATAGATTTGAGCAAGCTGCTCGACAAAATACTTCTCGCGGATCGGAATGAAATGAGCATATTTGGTTAATCGATCGATGATCACCCAAATACTATCGTTGCCTTTTTGGGTTTTGGGTAATTTGGTAATAAAGTCCATAGCAATGTCTTCCCATTTCCAAACGGGAAATCGGTGGTTGCTCGAGTAGACCAAAAGGTCTTTGATGTTCGGCTTTGACTTTCGAGCAAGTAAGACATTTAGATACAAACAACGCTATGTCCCTTTTTCATACCCCGACCACCAAAAGGTAGCACGAAGATCGAAATACATCTTATCCGCACCGGGATGAACGGAATAATGCGAATTATAAGCTTCGTCGAGAATACAAGTACGAAGGTCAACACGATCGGGAACCCACAAACGATTGAGAAAATACAAAAGGCCATCGGGTTTGGTTTCGAGTTGAAGTTCGGCTCCACATGACATTTCGTCATACATATTTCCTTCTTCGACGGAGGTACGTTGAGCTTGAAAGATACGAATTTGAAGATCGGTTTGAACAATGACGCTTAGAAGTAGAACGGATTTAACATTAACCTTTCGACTTAGGGCATCGACGACAACATTCGCATTACCGGGGTGGTAGCGAATCTCGCAATCGTAATCACTAAGTAATTCGGCCCATCGTCGTTGTCTCATGTTGAGATCTTTTTTGTCAAAAATGTGTTGAAGGCTTTTATGATCGGTAAAAACCACACATTTTGTTCCATAAAGGTAATGTCTCCAGATTTTGAGAGCAAAAACGACGGCACCAAGTTCGAGATCGTGAGTCGTATAGTTCTTCTCGTTGACCTTAAGTTGCCTTGATGCGTATGCGATTACCTGACCTCGTTGCATGAGAACACAACCAAGTCCTTGATGGGAGGCATCGCAAAATACAACAAAATCGTCGTTTCCATCGGGAAGGGTTAGAACGGGAGCATTGCAAAGCATGTTTTTGAGAGTACAAAAGGCTTCCTCTTGCTTCGAACCCCAATCGAAGGGTTGTCCCTTATGGGTGAGAGAGGTAAGAGGCAAAGAGATTTTGGAAAAATTCCAAATGAATCGACGATAATATCCGGCCAAACCGAGGAAGGATCGAATTTCCGTGGGAGTCGTTGGAGTTTTCCAATCCTTAACGGCCTCAATTTTATCGGGATCCACATGAATACCTTTGTCGTTTATGATATGTCCCAAAAATTGAACTTCCTCGAGCCAAAATTCACATTTGGAGAATTTGGCATAGAGTTGTTAGTTTCTAAGGAGCTCGAGAATGGAACGCAAATGATGTTCATGTTCGGCTTTGGATTTAGAAAAGATAAGGATGTCATCAATAAAGACAATAACGAATTTATCAAGGAATGGTTTGCAAACGCGGTTCATGAGGTCCATAAATACCGCGGGAGCATTTGTTAACCCGAAGGGCATAACCAAAAATTTGAAATGTCCATATCGAGTACGGAAAGAGGTTTTTGGAATGTCTTCTTCGCGAACACGCAATTGATGATAACCCGATCGAAGATCAATTTTGGAGAAACAAGTTGCGCCTTGAAGTTGGTCGAATAAGTCGTCGATACGTGGCAATGGATAACGATTTTTAATAGTCTTGTTAAGTTCACGATAATCAATGGACATACGAAACGAACCATCCTTCTTTTTCACGAAGAGAACGGGAGCGCCCCAAGGAGAAGAGCTTGGACGAATGAAGCCTTTATCGGAAAGTTCTTCGAGTTGGTTTGACAGTTCTTGCATTTCCGACGGGGCTAGACGATAAGGAGCCTTGGCCACGGGCATCGCGCCGGGCACAAGATCGATTTGGAATACAATCGGACGAACGGGAAGAAGACCGGTAACATCATCGGGAAAGACATCAAGTAAATCACGAACAATAGGAATATCTTGAATCTTCCTTTCCTGTTTGTCTTTTGTCACCGAGAGGGCTAGAAACGGAACATACTTTTGGCGTAAGTACTTTTGCGATTGAGCACACGACATGAGATTTAGCCTTCGGGGCGTTGCGTTTCCAAAGACCTTAAGAATTTTACCGTTGACGAGCGGGATGCGAATGAATTTATCAAAACAAACGACTTCGGCACGGTGCAAAGATAACCAATCCATGCCTACTATGACATCGAAGCTACCCATGTGCATCGGGATGAGATCAATGGAGAATTTATGCTTAGAAAGAATAAGAGAACAATCGCGGACGACGGAATTGATGGTAATAGAATTTCCATTGGCGACTTCAACAGAAAACGGTCGGGAAAGTTTAGTTCGAGGCATCGCAAGTTTCGACTCAAATTTCAAAGAAATAAAACTTCTATCGGCACCGGTATCAAATAAAATAGGAGCCAAATGATAGTTCACCAAAAACATACCGTTCACAACATCGTTTGCCACTTGAGCTTGATTTGCATTCATCATAAAAGCTCGCCCTTGATTACCATGGTTGACTTGAGGTGCTTGTTGTGGAGGTGGAGGTGGTGCTTGGATTGCTTGAATGGGTTGGATGAGTGGTGCATTGAGTTGGGGAATTTGGGGTTGGTAGGTTTGAACTTGGTAAGCTTGGGTTTGGTAGTAAGGTACGGTTACGGTTTGGTTAGCAAAGGTGAGGCGAGGGCAATTGTTGCGGAAAATGGTTTGTATCTCCACAATTGTAACAAGCTTGGGGTGGTTGGAGTTGGTTTGGTGGGTAGGGTGCATATCGGTTTTGGGAACTTTGGGGAAAAGTTCTTGGTTGGTTTGGTTGGTTGGGTTGGGTTCGTAGTGGGGATTGGCATGTGGTGTTGAGATGGCCAAGTCGGTTACAAATGGTACATTGGCGACAAGACGAGTTTGTTGGGGTGGTGAAGTTGGCAAGTGTTACATAGCGGGGAGTTCCCAACATAAGGTTTTCGGTTTTGAGGGAGGGTTTGGGTTTGTTGTTGTGGTTGAGGTTGGGTGACGGCATAATTTCGGTAGTTGGTT
>NW_027505011.1:0-55259 GCF_021521415.1 Bidens hawaiensis
TTCATCTTCCCCATATACAAAGTTACTCTGATCAAATTTTTCAGAATCTCTGTTTTTCAGTTTTCTGTGTTTTGATTATACCATTGTGATTATAAGGTATAGACGGTCATATCTTTGTACTTTTCGTCAAAAATTACACAGTTTGGATAGGGTAATTAGGTTAATATTATTACCGTTGTTTGAGGTATACACTGTAATGGACCATGAATCGATTACCATTATCATTTGAATGTGTTTCCGAGTTCAATGGTGACCTTTGATTATGTTTTGATTACTGATTAATGGGTTACGTATTCATCGGGTTCTGATGTTTCTTTAAAACCCTCAATTAAATTCACTTATTCCATGTTCTGGAACCTCAAATCGGTACCATTTGAGTCGCAATGGGTTTTCGAGATCTTTATGATCATTTGTTCGGCTACTCCTTGATGATTATGGGTTAATCGATTTCAGAACTGCTTTTTTGACTTTTGATGTTCTTGGTTAATTTTGACCTTGACCAGAAAAGTCAAAGATTAAGCCATTTTTTGGACATTCGTTATGCTTAGCGAATTGGAACTCATCCGTGTCCAATTCGTTAAGTAAATCACATGAACTAGATTAGTGAATCCATTTTATTAACGAAACAAGATGTGTATTCGTTAAATTATAATGAACTAGTTGTAAGTTATAACGAACTAGAGGACTGGTTCGTTAACAATTCATAGTCATTCGCTAAATTCTTATTCGTTATATATTTACTTGATAGCGAAACAGGCGATTCGTTATAATATTGTAACGAATCAGCCTGTTGCTAACGAATGACATGTTACATCCGTTTTCTTAATTCTTTTTTAAGTATTAACTTTCAAAATGTTACAAAATGTTATAACTTTTGAATGTTACTAATTTTCGATTTTATTTATTTTGACATATGGCTGATAATATGGAACAAGATCCAACAGTTGCTGAGCAACAAGAGCAACAACAACAACAACAACAACAGCAACAACAACAACAAGTTATACCACTATTGTCGTACGATAAAAAGCATAATATATGTGCCTTTGTCGGTACAAACTTTGTAGATGAAGCTTTATTTGGAGGATTATTAGAATTTCTACGACGTTCCCAGTATTCACTATTCTATCACTACAAACCCTGAAGTCCGATTCAGTATCATTCGTCAATTTTGGAAAACGGCAAGATACGTTGAAGCTGAGAACCACATCGAAGCTACAATCAATCAAACTCTTATCACTGTAGATACTGATGTGATTAGACGCGTTCTTCGTTTTACGGAGAATATTGACAATCCGTTTTGTGGAGAATATTGACAATTCGTGTTTGACAAGAAGTTGATCAAGGGTCTATTCCGTCGTGTATTTTATGGTGGTGACATCGGAGATTCACAGTACAACAATAATGGATTCTGCCCGACCTACAAGTATCTACTACATGTGTTGATTCATTGTTTGGGAGGTCGTAAGGGTGGATTTGATGAGTGTCGTATCATGTTGCAGTCGGAGTTTGTGGCACTTGTTCTTAACAAACCGTTTAATTTCTCGGAGATGATCTTCTACCACTTTAAAGAACAATGTCTGCAAACGGTTCAGAAGAAGAAGTTTTTAATGTATCCAAGGTTTCTTCAGCTAATTATTCAAGACTTGATTCCAAATTTGGTCATCGATCAAACATTGATAGATGACGTGTTGGAACTAGATCACATGACGGCTGACACTGTACGTCGAATGAAGATCTATCGGAAGGAGAGACCGAGGACCAAACGCTTGATTGGTCATATTGTGAATCCTGATTATGTATGTCCTCCCAAGGATCGTTGGATCCATGATGATTCGGACTCCGAGCGTGAGGGAGGAGAAGGTGGGAACGATGGTGGTGATGATGGTAATGATGGAGGTGATGGTGGTAATGGTGGTGATGGGGATGCAGCTATTTTAGAACAACAAGCTGCGGTTGAAGCTGCGTTAGCTGCTACAATTGCAGCTCAACGAAAGAGAAAAGGCAAAGAGTTGGCCACTGAGGGGTCAGCTAAGCGTCGAGTGTCAGCTGGTGCTGGTGTCTCGTTTGGAGTTCAACCTCCAAGGTCTTCCACTCCTCTAAACCCGACAGTGCCGCCTACTACTAGCACTCCGGAGCTTACTTTGACGACTACGCTCACGTCAGATCCAAGGCTTGGCATGATTCCAGATTCTTTACTATCTACATTGCCAATGCCTTCTACTGCAACTTCGGTGGTTTCTCCAACACCGAAGATGTTGCCTCCACCACCAATGGACATCTCGTTATTGAGATTGAGTCGTCCACAAGGTCCTGTGCAACCTATTCCTGCTTCCTTTCATGCAATGTCTCCAACTCAGCAGACATATATGTTGCTAAGTCTTCTTCATTTGTATGAAAATCAAATGTCTGCTGACCGTCTAAATCAAGAACGCCTCATGGAAAATCAGAAGAAATTAATGAGCTACGTCTCCTTTTGTCAGAAGGAAACGAAAGCCCTTCGTGAGATTGTTACGTCTCAGCGGGTGAAGCTGAAAGAACAAGAAGATCTCATTCTACAACTCACGTGTAAAGACGATGTATTGAAAAAGTTGAAGAATGATGATGAGGAGGACCCTGATGCTTCAGGTGCTGGGGGAAATGAGCCGAAACAATCTAACGGTTCTTCCTCTGGTGCAGGCACTAGTGGAGCGGGTTATTCGGATAAGCAGATCATTGTTTTTCATGATACGACTGCTGCTAAACCGATTGAGATGATTGAAGCTGATACAGTTATATTTGTGGATGGATCGCGGGTGGTCAGGAGTGTGGTGAATCGGAATGAGATTGAAGTTGGGCAGTTTGTGCAACAGTCTCTAATACGAGAGCAGATTTCACTACTGCTTGGTTTGAATGATGAACAGTTGACCGTGTTAGAGTCAGAGCCAGATGTGGAAGTAGCGAATGATGAGGATATTTTGAATGATCTGTCTATTCAAATGAATACGGATTTTATTTATGAAGATGAGGAGGTCGAGGTTGAAGATGTCACGGCTTAGGAGTATCCTGACTTGTTTCAACACACAAATGTTGATCAAGCTGCTCCAGTATTAAATGAGCAACGTTTAAAGCAGCTGAGGATAATCTGGAAAAGGTATCCATGGGTAAAAAGGTGGTTGATACAAGATTTAACTCGATTGAGAACCCGACTGATGCATATATTGCAAGATGGTTTGGGTATAGAAGCAAGGGAACCCGTAAGATTATTGAGGAATACAGATATGTAGATCAAGAGCAGAAGGATGAAGCTGTTGCTCGTGCCAAAGCCAACCAAGTGACATCATTCAAGAACGTGTCAAAGGTTCAAGGTGATATTATTTCTTGGTTATTTGATTCTAATCTTAAAGTTTGTATTGTGAAATGGGAAAAGGGGGTTCAGTATTATGAAAGGATAATGGATGTTCTCACTTTACCGGGATGGGATGTTTGTACCCTCGCGTGTCGTCCATTTATCAACCAAGGAGGTGACCGAATAACAGATTGGTTTCAGCAACAATTGTTATTCGAGGTCAATTTTGGCTTCAAGTTCCTCAAACCTCAAGTTCCAACCCGAAAACGTAAAAATGAAATAGATCCAAGGACGGGTCGGAGAAAGTTGATTCTCAAGGTTAAGCCGCCAAAGCCCTTGAAGTGGTTGCCGGTAAAGACTTTGAATCAACACATGCACCTGTCTTTCAACCGCTGGTATTATGATAACCGAACTGGCGAGGCCGTCATTGTCCTGGGCAAAGGTTTGAAGACCAAGTTGATCAAGATCATTGATCCAATGTGGCTGGTTAATTTAATAGAGACCGACAATGACATGCTACACAAAAATAATATTTTGTTCGAGCGCAATGAAGACTATGATCTGGCTATGCAATTCCAACGAGTTATGCGTGTATGTTATGAGAACGGGATTCATAGTTGCAGAGATTGGCAGTCCAAGCGTTTCAAGTAAAATAAAGACAAAGAGCTCAAGACGAGGGGGTGTCTGTTAGTACACGGTTTTACGTCTCGAGTCTTGGTATTTATCGGTTATGTATTTGTCGTTTATTTATGTAATAAATTATTAAGTTATTAATGTAGTTCGCTAAAGTAATAGTCTAGTTCGTTAAAGATGTTTAACGAACTAGATCTAAGTTAATATCCCTCCTGATTCGTTAAGGATGTTTAACGAATCAGGGGGTGATTCGTTAATGTTATTTCTTTTAAGTGTATGTAACGAAGTGGATGCTAGTTCGTTACGGAATGTGTAACGAACTATATCCATCTTCTATTTATAGTGGCTTGTATCCACTGTTATTTAAGTTTTTGAGTTAACAATTAACGAATTGCTGTCCAATTCTCTCTCAAGCTTCATATTAACATTATACTACACAAACATACAATTAATATACATATATATAACATATAACTATTCATCAATGGCAATTATGAACTAGATCCGTGTTAGGTTGATTATACATAGATCTGAGATCTGTGTGTCGGATTAACGAGATCAAACATAAGCTAAAGTGTAGAGAGAGTAATTGCGTCTGCTCTAGTGTGTGTGAGAGTACAAGTGATTTCTAATCGATCATATCTCAATGTTTATAAAGAAAACACATATAACAAAAAGTCCTAACTATCCGCTACTATTCCACTACTCTTTCAACGTTCATTGACCACGTGCTGGTAGCTTCCAGTAGCGAAATTTAAGGTAGACCAAATCACAAAGCCGTTACTTCTATTGAACAATAACCTACACACGTGAAACAATTGTTAATAATATTAACCTCTAAGGATCCTTGATCTTTGACATGGTTCTGGAGCTCTTCGGGAGGATAACTGATCTAGACATATCTTCAAGGATAATATATCCTCAGCAGAGAAAATATCAGTCCTTACACATACTTGGTTAGATTGTTCTAGTTTAATCATGTGTTTGTTATCATCATCCATCCTAATGTTAATCACCATGCTCATTATGAGCTAAACTCCATTTATCATCTAAAATCTATGAGGATGCTTCGTTTTACTTGATGATTATTTAAAATATGTGGTGTAGTCTAGTAAAGTACATGGTTATCTTACAATTATCTATTGATGAGAAATGTTTCAACATCTTAAATTACTAATTCAAAGCTGGTGATTGTCAATTACATTGGCAATCGTTCATGATCGATTCATGTTCTTGAAAGATAGAAATACTTTGATACATTATCGAAACATGGATCCTTATATTGTACTTAGAAATGATGATATATAAGTTATGATGTATTTTTCTAAGTCTTGGTAATCCGAAAATGGCTTTGCTTAGGATTTCATGCTAGTTAAAGAAGTCATATGTTAACAGAATGTGTAATTACAATCTACATAAATCAACCAATGGGAGGTTGTGTGAGTTAACTACAACCACCCGCAGTTGTTAGAATTGGTATTTGATAAATCGAAGTCAATCCTATTTTTTCTACTTTACGAAACTACTTGCCAACTTAAATTGACATCATTGAGGTAACATGACATTAGGAAAGGATGGACTTTAAAATGCTCATGTTACCTCCTTAGTACCAAAGATGCTCACTTAAGGCTTAAGGAGCTATCTATCATATATTGCTACAGCAAGTTTATCACATGTTTGAATATTAATTATCAATGCTAAACTGGAGTGGATTCTTGATCTTAGATGGTAACCTTCACGTAATTGAACTACTCGTTTAGAATCTCTCGTCTTGGTCACCTATATATTATATATAAGTATTTATATTTTATAAAAAGTTCAAAAATTAACCCCAAAATGATTAAAACCTCCTATTAAAGTAAAACAACGATTTATCATTAGAAACATTTGTGTCCACGGATCGATACTTGGTTCTTACCAATACTATTCTACATATATGATAGGTACACCTACCTGTTTTGTGTGTGTTTAGTCTTCGTAGAAATCACTTTTATAAATTTAAAACACAATCTTCTGCAAAAGCAAATCATTCCATCCTTTATATTTCATACCACATGCACGCACGCTATCATATATCAATAGGTAACTAACCTATAAAGCATGTATTACTAAGTGTTCGACACCGAAGCTGACTGTTATTACGATTGCCTTGCCACCATGTCAACCACGACCATGGCAATGTGTTAGCCAAAATTACACCCACTTGACCTACAGTCGAGTTTAGAGTTGGGTGGGGTTTGTCAAACCCAGTAGTACTACTCAAAGGTGACTCGCTATTATCCAATATTAACCAGTTCGATTGTTTAGAAGGACTTAGTTGGTTTGTTACCACTTATCCTTACAAGTGATATATAAAGCAATAATCAAAATCTAAAGCGTTGAAGTATGTTATCTCCCCCTAATAAAAGCGTTAAAGAGTAAAAGGAGACGTGAAACTCACTGTTTGTGAAGTTATCAAAAATCCTAGATTAGTATGCGTCAAAGAAATCCTCACTAGTGCTCTAAAAACAAATGAATATTTCTAAGTGTTTGAACTACGAGTGAGTCTCTAGACTCGACACATAAAAAGTTATGCATGAGATGTGTTCGTTTGTGAAACAAGTGCAACTCGACAAACACGTTGGTGATAAGTTACATGTGTGAACAAGTATAGTGTTAAGTGTTAATACGGTAACTCTTCAGTAAAATATATACAACAAGGGCAAATATGTCAAACACATAACAAACATCAGTCAAATAATCACTTTTTAGGTTAAATCAAAGAATTCAGCAGCTAAGTTACCGAGACATATTTTAACACGTCAAGATTACTCTATTTCACTAACCATAGCTATAGATAAAATCACCAAAACTTCATCATAGAATCACAACTGAGTTAGGTTTCTAAAAAAAATTTATTATATTTTTATTACATACGGTTTTCTCACAATTATCCAAACAACATAGTAAGCACACAGCAGTCATTATCATGTGCAACAAAACGTTATTTACTATTACCGTTACATGGTAAATCCAATTAATGTAAGGCCAATTGGGTTAGATTCTAAACTGAAATTATTAACTTCCAGAAGTGAAATAAACTTAATTGGGCTTGTCGTTTGTGAGATATACCAAAATATCCTACAAGAAGGCTTCCCGAAATAGACTTGCGCAACAGATTTGTAAATTAATAAAAACTAACTTCCACACGTCCAAATGTTACAAACTCAGACCCTTTAGAAACTAGACTCGACCTACTACATCATAGAATCAATAATCACTTCCAAACACATCATTAACATCAAGTTACAGTCTTTTTAACATGAAATTATGATTCTGTCCAGCATCAGTTTTCATCAAAAACTCAACAAACTACTAATTTATGAACCAAGAATCATGCATGCAACCTTAGCTCATCAATAATCAACATAATTAACATTTAGGGTTTATGATCCTCATGTTTAACAATGCAAACAAATCAATGGAATGGATTAAGGGAGTGTTTATTTACCTAGTTAGTACTTTAACCCTTCAATCAAGCTTGTAATGTAGTGTATGTGTGTGTGTTGTTGTTGTTCGGCCGATCCAAAGGGCAGGGGGGCTGCCGTCCCAAGTGGGAGAGGGAGAGGGAGAGAGTTAGGGTTTTGTGTTAATAATATGTTTATATATTATCACTTATAATACATGTTACACTTTGCACCCTCAACTCCTAATTAGTTTAATTCTAGCACAACTAGTTTATTTTCTTCATGAAATAATGTTACACAATGCAAGCATAAACTCATATATAATCATAATACGTATTTATACCAAGTACATGTTTATATTATTTATTGTTTGTTCACCAACGGTTTGAGTCTACTCGTGTGTGTTTCGGTGAAACTCCGAAAGACTACATGTGTAATGATTGTCATGTGTCATTTAACACTAATTAAATGTAATTTGAAATATGCGTTAACTGGAATGACATAGTTCGTGTGACCTTGAGTTTGAATTAACGGTATTTGGGTTAATGGAGTTAACCTAAAATTGACGAGTGTCACAAATACAAATGGGATGAAAATATTCTAAGTATAAAGTAATCTAATACAAGGCCAATAGATTAGATCAGGCTTAGCCATTTTTGGCTGAAATACAAATGGGATGAAAAATTCTAAGTATAAAGTAATCTAATACAAGGCCAATAGATTGGATCAGACTTAGCCATTTTTGGCTGAAATACCAATGGGATGAAAATATTCTAAGTATAAAGTAATCTAATACAACGCCAATAGATTAGACCAGACTTAGCCATTTTGGCTGAAATACAAATAGGATGAGTATTGATACGCGTAACTTATGTACAGTCAGCAGAGCTTAGTTAAGAAGAGGAATAACGATAAACGGAGAACGTAACAGGATCCAGGTGAGTTTCTTGCCCCATTCCTTGTTATGTTTTCTTGGTTGTGTGCATACTCGATGTCAATGTTAATACACTTACCTTAAATGGTAAGTGTATGCCATGTATGATTTATATGTTATCTATATATGTCTTGAATAAGAATGAAAGCTTGTCGCTACGTGAACGATCTTCGGATATTGCACGTATCACCAAGGGAAGTGATTTGCTCCTTGCATGGATATTAAAATAATAATTTATGTACAGTGTTCCTTCTATGGATAATATATAGAGTTCCTTCTATGGATAGCATAGTGTTTCTTCTATGGATAGTGTAGTGTTCCTTTTATGGAGAATATATATATATATATATATATATATATATATACATATATAGTATGGCTAATAGTAACAGTTCTTTTAATAGATATTACGTGATGTTCCTCTTGTGGATATGTACACAAGGTTAAGGTATTAATATGTGTTTTCGGATACGTGAAGGAATGTATGAGAATGAATTGTATGTTGCCTGATTAACTAGAACTCACTCAGCATAGCTGGCTTTAAGTATGCACGCATGTGAACATGTTTAATGAGCTAGCATGAGGGGGGCACATGGCATGGATTGACGTTCCTCTTGTGGATATGTACACAAGGTTAAGGTATTAATATGTGTTTTCGGATATGTGAAGGAATGTATGAGAATGAATTGTATGTTGTCTGATTAACTAGAACTAACTCAGAATAGCTAACTTTAAGTATGCACGTAGGTGAACATGTTTAATGAGCTAGCATGAGGGGGGCACATGGCATGGATTGAACGGCTGGCATCTGAAGAAGGAAGAGAAATTTCGTTTTAAATATGTTGTTGTATATTATGTTTTAAAGAAAAGACCGAATGTTTTGTATCGAATGATTAAAGTTAACGTTCCGGCGAAAGTTTTAATAAACTCTGATTTGTATAACTGTGTTTATAAGTAAATCCAAAGTCCAAAGTGAGGCACCGGTAACAGGGCCTTACAATACTCAACCAAAAATCAAACATGTAGCATGCGTAAAAATAATTTTGATCAACACATATATTGATGAGTTATACACTAGTTTAATATAATATTATATAATATGAGGCAATCATAATTTGCATGTATAAATAGAATTATCTCAATACTTATTGAATGTATAAATAAACACTTGCGGATCCATTTTATTTGCTAACAACCAAAATTAGCCGGATAAATAAATGAGGCCCTTTTTTATTTGGCACAAAGCCACAATAGTAAGGAGAGTGTATGATCATAATTAATAAGTATGAGGCTAGCCTATTACAACGAAAAAAAAAGATTGTTAAATTGATACACAATCAATAAATTAACAATAAATCATATAATACATGTTTCTAGAATTACGGATGTGATTCGAAGTATAAAAAAATGTAGGTTTGATTATAGTTACGAATGCGACCCCCAAATTATAAAATCTGAAAAGGAGAGTGTAAGTACTAACTTGGGAAAGTGACGATGAGGTAGACGAGAATCAGAAAGTTTGGTATAGAAATTTGTCGGAAGATAAATAATAAATAAATAAAAATAAATAATCTACACCGAGTTTCAAATTTGGGGTTTTAGTTCATCAGTGTAAAGAAACTATTTTGTATAAAATTTTAAAATGAAAACTAGGAAAATACGATGCTAACTATTTTGACTAGATGGTTTCATATGATATCATAACTCTAATCGAGGACCAGGTTTGGTTCGTTGCATGGTAAACAAATCCGAAAAGGAAACCATCTGTCAAGCGAGGGTTCGGTTGTTATCGATCTGACAACCGATATTAGTTCGGGTTCGAATCTGACTTCACCAAAAAGTGAAAATGAAAATAAAACTTAAATAATTCAGTTTCTAAATGAAACTCATGTCTTAACCGAATACATTTTACTTCAAACGTAAAAAATGGGTTTAACCGAATGCTCGGTGTAGTCAGTTTGGGACTTGATAAATATCAAATCCGGATATGACTAGCTTCGATGGTATAATACCTGAGATAATTTATAAAAGTCAGACTTAAACAAATTTGGGGTTTTTATCAATTAAAACTCCAAAAAACGAGTTTAAGCGAGTGTCTGGTTTAACCGGCCCAAACCTTGATATGAGACCAAGCTTGGTTACGACATGCCAAAATTATGAGGAATATTATAAATACGAAAATGAAACAATATCTAAAGATAAAATGCATGACTCGCTTGCTTAAACATCATCTTGTGTGCTTAAGCAAAAGTTTGGTTTTGGTTTGGTCCGTGACTCGGTATGAGACTGAGGCTAGATCCCACATACCAAAAACATAAGAACTAGTAAGAAACTAAATTATAACAGAAAATTGAAAGAAAATAGAATCAGTTGCTTAAGCATTAACTTATGTGTTTAAGCAAAGATTTGTTTATTTGATTTGTTTGGCCTGAGAGTTGGTATGGGACCAGGTTCAGCTCCAACATATCCATAACATAATAATAAATATGAAACTTTAAAAATTCATAAACTTTAAACGAGTAAAGAATCTCAAAATTCACCAAAATTGCCTTTAAGTGCAAAAACATGCAATCGGATGGTGAAACACCTTAATCAAATGAAGTGGAAGGAGATTAAATCCAATATAATTATAAGACTTAAACAAATTGAAAGCATGACAATATATTACCTGAATCAGATTGAAACCAAGTTTTAGCTACTTTTTGACTTTAAAAAGAAGATTCGTCAAGAAAGTAGGATTAAGCTTGCAAATCCGAATTTTAGAAGAAAGAGATGAACTGAGTAGCCAAGTAAGGATGTGGAGGCTTGTATTTGTAAGAAAGAGGACAAATATTAACCCTAGAATGGGTGGTTGAGCAATTAATTAACTTCCAATCACCTTAGTCTTGAATGCTAGTGGTTGGGAGATTTTTAATTTCTAATTAAGTTAAAAAAAAAAAAATCTGATAAAATAAGTTTTAAGGATTTCAAGAAGTTTATAGGTCGGGTTTTGGTTGAATAGGATGGAGATTACTTGAACTAGAATGCGTCAACAATTGAAAACGAAAAATAACCCAAGTTGCTGATCTGCAGCTTAGTCGCGCTAGGTGATTGACTATGGGCTTCCCCATCACTTCACGCGATGGTGGAGTTTGTCAACATTTTGGTTTTTGTTCTTTTTAGTCCCTAGACTTTAGATTGGATCGATTTCGAGCCAAAATTATGCGAGTTAATGTTTGATATATATATATATATAACAACACAACACGGTACAATATAAATATAACATGGGAATTATTCTTTTAATGGATCCGAGCTTAACAAAAAATTTTAACGGTTCGGGTTTTCAGGTTTGTAAAATGACAAATGTTACAAATTTTAGTAGTACAAATAAGATAGAAACATAGTCATATCCTAATCTAACAACGCGCAGATGTCTGACCACAATAGTCATTTTAGCCGAGGAGATTCGGTTCACTTACCACCAGGAAAATGAAAATATTGCATAGGGATAGTATGATTCCCTATTGCTCTGCCAAGTGACGAGGATGCACTTTAAACAACAAAAGAGAAAGATTCTTGCTCAAACATCGCTGATATTGAAACCCCACCAGATACAGTCATACCAAGCCTATACATAAACGGACTAGGACTTAGTAGGTCTAAGGAACCAGTTATGTCAACAGGAGGATAAACGAATCCAGGAATATGCCCTGAGGAATATTTTAAATTCACGGCAATTCAAGATCCCAACTTTAGTTATACTCATGGTTAATATACTCCTACAAATTCTCAATTCCCAATATCATCAGACAAAATTCAGGAATATCAAACCCACTATGAATTTCCAACTGCCAAAACAATTGAAACTTTTCTTAACACTGAACACGAAGACGAAGGAAACGAAAAGATAAACAAGATAGGAGAAGTTCCTAAGAAATGTGACAAGATCAAGGAAGTTATCTTTCTCTGGAAGAAGTAAACAATAAGAATATTAACAATTGATAACAGTATAGGTGTAGTAATTTTGTTCACTCTTGTAACTACCGCGTAAATAAATAAAAATATACGTTTTGATTTTACCGAATGTTGAAATTATCTATAAAAATTTATGTTAAGAAAAGAAAGCACAAACTCTCAAAGTATTCTTTCAGCAAATCTGGAAGTGAGAGAACACCAGCAATGGGGCTAAAGAAATTCCACCCCTGGACGAAATACAAAAGATGATTAACAAAGCTAAAAATCCAGTTCTTGATGCACTTAAGAATATTTCAACGAGTCAAGTCAAATCAAGAATTAGCAGAAGAGGTAGGAGAAATCCATTCATTCAAGAAAGAATAAAAGTTGAAAATGCCCTAAGGCTGATCGTAACTTAGAATACAAAATTCAAAATAATTATTTACGCACTTTTTAAACGAAATAAGAATAGACAGTAAGACAAAAGAAGAACTGAGCTCCGACTATGCTAGCAGGATAAACTAACACCCATGAAAATTCAAAACCCCAAGGGGTAACCCAATAGTATCAAATACTAAATCGGGTCTCAATTAGTCTCGGAGGCCAAAGATAAGGGTCATAAATCTAATTGAGAAAGTTACCATTCAAATTAAAGTTAGGGAATATGAAATAAAAACAAACCCTAAGAGACAATCAGAAAAATATTTTCATGGCCCGTTTATTCACATACCATCGTACACAGGGTATATACTAATCATTTTAGAATAGAGGAAATTGTTGAAGCCTTTCAAGAACGTTCACCTGTCATTATCACCGAAATATCCAAAAAATGATACGGTTATGATGGGATACAAGGATTTATCGCCCTCTACGATTATCCTAACATCATTCCTTAGTGAAAAAGAGAATATCTGGATCGTGCTCTATAGGAAACAAACGAACTCAACGAAGAGTTAGTTGAGGTCACAGAAAAGGAAAAAAAATCTGAAAGAACTTCTTCGAGAAATGTGACAGAATCATTAAATGTTTCATAGACAAATAAATCTCTTTTACTTGTATAATTTGTTTCAGTGTCATACATTTGTTGCAAACACTCTACCAATAGTGTTTATATATATAAAGTTTATTTCATACTAAATCAATTCTATTTTCAAATACAAAATGTCAGACCCAAACAATTGCATTAATAATGATGAAGCTTTGAGCCAAATAAGCAACAAGAACATATCAGAACATGCACAAAAGATCCTTGAGCAATATATGGTTAAAATTGAAGAGATGATTAATAACGCAATAACCCCTCTCATAAAATCAATGAACGAAGAGTTATCATACAAAAGAAAATCTTAGCATTTAAACAAATCTATTAGAACTCATCCATATCAAAATATTTCTCATCAAAGTGGGAGTGTTCATAGTTCTAATTCTAATATAAAAATTTATCATAATTTCAAAGACCAAATCCAAGGTTGTAATATTCGAGATTAAAAATGCTATGAACCAAAAGATTTATATGGTGAGAAAGGTGCCATGGTAGCTTTACGATGGCTTGAAGTGATCGAATCCATCGTTATCATCAATATTTATACAGAAACCGAAAAGATTTAGTATGCTTCTCAAATTTTTAAAATTGAAAGTCTAGAGTGGCGGAACACACTAATCATGACAAAGAAAAGAAAAACCTTATATCAGTTGAATTGGGAAGCATTCAAAGAACTTGTATTACAAATGCATTGTCCCATGAATGCAACTGTTTTTGAACCACAATGTGGATGACACTAACCTCAAGGAATACAATACTAAGTTCCAAGAGTATTATAGGCTGGTAACACACCTTGTAACACCCGAATCCAACAAAGTAACTTGTTACATTTGGGGATTACCTCAGGAGATTAGAGACATGGTGAGGTCTCATTTTCCATAGACCACTGATTCACCCATCGAATTGGCCGGTTATCTCATGAATGGTCTTATTAGAAACAAAGAGGAGCAAAATAATAGCGAAAGTAAAAAAGAAGATGTAGAGGAAAACAAAACAAAGAAGATTAAGGAAAAGGAAGAATGATCATTTAAATTCACAAGACCAGTCTATTAGGACTGTGGTAGAAGACATCATGGGAAATGTTTGAGACCAACCAACATTTCCAAAAATAATTCAACAATTACATATACCTTCTACAAGAGAGTCGGTCATTCTGAAGACGACTGTAGAAAAAAGTAGTTATATGCTTCAAGTGTGGAGAAAAAGGACATTTTAACATAGAGTGCACGAAAAACACCACAAGCAACACAAGTGGAAGCGTCATTAGGCCAGGAAATTCTAGGGTATTAATGTTGAACACACATAAAGAATCTAACATTCAGGATTAGAAGCATTCAAAAGTATGCCAAACGAATAACAAATATTCAAAGGCATTAGAAATATTTACAAGTTTAGTGAACTTTTGTAAACTCATTACCAAATGAGAGGTTTTGTAAACTGTAAAGGGTATTTAAATCCCTAAAACATATAAAAAATAATATTAGCATATAGACTGTGTTTATACAATGGAATGCTCATATCATTAGAAAAAAGACAGTTAAAGTATAATTTTAAAAAGTATTTAGAATACAAAAGAATATTTTTTTTGGTGTAGTTCATTATCGTTAGAAATATGAACAAAATGTCTTTATCAAATAAAATCAGTTAGATGTGCTCAGAAAGCCCAATGAGATAACTGATAAAGCATATCAACTTATAGAAGTAGGCAGAAGGACTCTCCCAGAATCTATGAAAACCATTGAACAAAGAATAAACTAAGCATGAGTATTTGAAAGATAACCATGATCAATGGTTGAAAAAGATTCGATATATCGAATTTAAAGTACAAACTAGTTAATATAAGTAAATTCTTAGAATATAGAAAGTAAGGTAAATAGTTAACCACAACTGGCCACTTTGCTCATCAATTTATAATTACTATTAAATGTTTTAAGAGGCAGTCAACGTTCTCCAACATATTAGTGAAGTATTTTCCCCACACATTTCAGGCAATTAAGTTAAGCAACAATAACAAGGAATTAACACGACGAATATGTGAGAATGGCTCCAATTTATTGATCATCAACCTCAAGCTTCTATTGCAAAATCCAAATCTTCTTCATCAACTTCTTTTGAACTTTGGTATAGTCATATATGTCATGTTAATTTTGATGTACTTTTATTACTTAAAAACTCAGGTAATTTATTTGTTACATCTTTGTTACAGAAACAAACTATTTATTCTTCATGTTAACTTTCTAAAGTCAACCATTTATCATTTGATTTTTAAATACCAAACATTCATCTCATGTGTTTGATCTTGTTCACTTTGATTAATGGGGACCTTCACTGGTTTCATAATATGAATGTTATCGATATTATATTATTTTTATTAATGACTTTTCTTGCTTTATATGATATTATACGTTAAAAGCTAAATCGAACTTTGTTAATGTCCTTACCATTTACTTAAAGTTTGTTCACACTCAATATTCTTTTGAAACTAAGGTGTTTCAGATTGATGGGGGGTTTGAATTATTAATCATTCTGGTAAAACCATTTTTGAAGCCAATGGCCCTCATCACCGAGTGCCATGCCTTTATACTATTCGAGGGAATGGTTGTGTCAAATTTAAACATGGACACATTGACGAATCTGGTATTGCTTTATTGTTTGTCTCGCATGTCAAAACTTATTTTTGGGTAGACGGTTTTGTTACGGATGTTTACCTTTTCAATAGGTCGACTTCCAACACTTTCGAAAATAGGTCACCATATGAGTTATTGTTGCTTGAGCCTCGAGTTATAATTGCGTGTTTTTAGTTGTCACATTTATCTTTATTTACCTGACTATGCCGTGCGTAAGATTGCTTCTGGGAGAATCTCATGCGTATTTCTTGGATATAGTTCTCGATATAAAGAGTAAAAATGCTTGGATCCGACTACATACCGTGTGTACATTATACAACATGCCAAGTTTTATGAATCCTCATTTCCATTATTGGTCTTTCCTCTTTTGTAGATTTATCTAATTGGCATAATCATTTTATGTGGATCATAAGGCTATCCAAGTTTAACCTCCACCGTCTCCATCTTAAAACCCGCAACTTTTTAGTCCATCGTTGTCTTCTTAACCATGTTCTATATGTCCTAATGAACTAATTGTTCATATGCAAGTTTTATCTATGGCCCTATATTTGTTTATCACCTTGACACTAACACCCCCACTCCGCTCGCTCATCTCCTAAATAACCCCCACATCCGGTTTCACATGCTACTTCCAATAGTAGCTAAGTTGATGCTACCACAAGAAACACTCCCCCACATAGTCACCAGTGGAAATGATAGTATTATTAAACCTAAAAATTATATTAATTATGCTATTTTTTTTAACAATCCACTTCATAACGGCTTCTTTTCTCTCAAAGAACCCCGCGAATTCAAAATTTCCTCCAAACCATAAAAATGGTTGCTTGCCATGAATGAGGAAATAATTTCTTTGTGATCCAACAATACATGGGATCATGTGCCTCGTCCACGCAATGGTAATATTATTGCCTCTAAGTGTGTTTTACGAACTAAACTTCATTCTTGTGGCAGTGTTGGCCAGTTCAAGGCGCAGCTTGTTACTCAAGGTTTCACACAAATTCCTGGCCTTGATTACTTCATTAACTTTAATCCTTTTGTTAAAGCTTCAACGACTTGGATTGTTCTTTCATGCTCAAGGATTTAGAGAGTTATAGTCTGCTAAATGTAAGGCCCTGTTCCCGGTGCCCTACTTTGACGTTGGATTTACTCATAAACATAGCCCTGAATATCATAGTTAATTAAAACTTTACCAGAATAAATAAAACTTCAATTATTTGTTAGAAACATTCAAACTTGTCTTTGAAAACATAACATAAAATATCTTATTTAACATCACGATAAATCTTTTTGTAGATGCTAGCTTCTTCAGATCCTGCCATGTGTCTCCCTCAACTTAGCTGCTTCAGTCTATTAACCTACGTGCATACTAAAAGTCAGCTACGCTGAGTGAGTTCTTGTTAAAACATGAAACATACAATACATTCACATACTTACTCATACGTATCCATAGATACATATTACTTACTTAACCTACTTATCTTTCTTTCATACACACATAAGTATATACTTTCTTACTTTCTTTCATTCTTGCTTTACAAACATACTTATACGTTTAAAGAGCTTTTCGCCCTATAACCTCACATATATTATTAGGGGCTACCACCCTTAAAGAGCCTTTTGCCCTATAACCTCACAGATATTATTAGGGTCTACCACCCTACGTCACAGATATTATTAGGGTCTGCCACCCTCCTTCAAAGATATTATTAGGGTCTTCCACCCTCTTACCGTCAATTCATACATACTTTCCTTTTTGTTTATATTTATATACTTTCATAAATGCTCTTAATCTTTTCTACATCATTCATATATCATAAATAACTCATTCATATATCATATATACATCATTCATATATCATACATACCTCATTCATAGACATTCATATATCATACATACATCATTCATAAACATATACATAGCATACACTTACCACTTAAGGTAAGTGTATTAACTAATCACATTAATGTATGTACATAGCCCCGAAAACATAACAAGGAAGTGGGGCTAGAAACTCACCTGAGCTCGGTTCCTTTCCGAGTTAATGGTAACTCCTTTCTTTAACTAGGCGCGCCTAACTGTATAACAATTACACTTATCAATTAACTACTTCTAACTATATCATACTTCTAAGTTATGGTAACCCCTAGATACAGGGGTCCGGGGGCAGTGCCCCTGGCAGCGGGGTCTAGAGGCGGCAGCCACTAGCAGGGTCCAAGGGGTAGAGCCCCTGGCTGGGGTCGAGCTGCTAGGTCAGCTTGGAAAAATTCTATTTCTATTAAAGGTCCTTAACAAAATTTTCATTAAAATTCTTAAATGATTATCTTCTTCGCTATCTGATTCGTTATGACGGATGGTCTCTAGTTAAGCATCATTCGTTATCCCATTTGTTATGATGAATATTTCCATTCGTTATAACGAATGGTTAGATCTGAGACGAATGAGAGCATAATGAATGACTAAGGCCATTCGTGCTTCTATAGGACGAATGAGGGCTTATTTATTACAAGAGTATGCAAGTGTATCTTATGGCGAATGAACTCTGTCTTATCATAGAGAATGGGTAGATAACGAATGAAGAATGCAATTCGTTAATTCTGTAAAACGAATGAGAGGTTCATTCATTACAAAACACACGAACATATTATATTCATGATGACAGTTCAATGAATGATCAGTCACTCGCTACCCATAACGAATGAACATCAGTTCTTATCCAATATTGACTCCCGTAGTTAAAGTAAAAATCGTCAAGAATACCAAACAGTCAACCCATATCAGATTTGCAATTAACCTTCAAATATTGACGAAACAGCACAAAATTGGTATCGTTGGAATCGTGAACATGTCGCCTATTAACCCCAACCAACCAATCATCTAAACGTTAAGGTTTAATGGTGTATATGATTCATGTTTATAACCGGTTTTGGTTTGATTAATTAACATATCAAATGTTAACAAATTTTGCTGTGAATCATAGCGTTTGTTTTGTCTTTATCAGTTGTCTAGATCTAGGAATACTAAACGAGTCGTGTATAAGTTTTCGTTAAAAAACGTACCTCAAACGAATCAGTTTTTCCGAACACGATCTAGTATTGATATACGTATGTCTCATCACGAGGCTCTAGCACCGACAAGCTCGGTTCTTTTCCTTCGAATCTTGGTTCGGGATATAGGAGGTGTTTGTGTTTGTTTTTTAGTGTGTTATGGAGGCTAGATGATAAGAATGAGAGTTTAGGGTTTTAGGAAGGTTTAAGAGGTTTATAAACCACTAAGCCCATGGACCTAAGGCCCATCACCATCTCTTATTCCATCTTTTAATGTCCAAGCCCACACTCAAATATTTTATTTAATCTTGACTAAAGATAAACATAATTAAATGGAATTTCTTTTATTTAATATTATCAAAAGCAGTATGTTACACTAAAGCATTATGGGAAGCCATTATTGAGGTATATGAGGGAAACGAGGATATGAGAAGGAGTCGACATGATATGTAACAACAAAAGTTCAATATGTTTAATCATGTTCTAGGAGAGTCTTTGGAGACACAACTTTAAATATTTGTCACTTTAGTCACTGAAATGCGATCTGCCGACATCAACTTGACCTCTATTGAAACAAACAACAAGCTGGTTAACTCCCTGCCACATAGATGGGACATGAATGTTGCAGTGATCAAGAAGACAAAGGATTTAGCCAGATTAACTTTGTCAGAGGTGATGGATATCATTAAGTCCTGTGACATGGATGATAAGCAACGAGCCATAAGTCATGCTAACTCCTATAATGAAGCTGGCTACAGTGTGTTGCCTCTAACAATACTCTCCTATCACAAGACAGTTTTTCCATGTTCAAATCATCTCAAGGTCAATATGTTCAGCCCTAGAATAGTTTCTCAGTGTTTAAGTCCGCTCAAGGTCAGTTTGCTCAGCCCCCACAACAACCCACGCCTGTGTTCTTCCAACAACCTGCTCCAGCCATTAAGCCTCAATCTATTATTGGGTCTCCCAGTCAGTCTCCCCCTCAAGTTCCTGCTATCTCAAAGGTGACTAAAGAAAACATTGCCTTAATGGCAGGTTTTATGAACTGCTACAATGTTGTTCTTGCTCGGGATTTGGTTCAACTAGTCGTAGTTGCTAAGTTGGATCAAATACATCCTGATAATGTGGAGGAAATGGATATCTCTTGGCAAATAGCCACGACAGTGTTTAGAGAAAAGAAATTTACCAAGAGAACATGCAGAAACAACTGGAATGTGCCAGCCAACCAGAAGTGTGGGATTCAACAAGGATACTCTGAGGTGCTACAACTGTCATGAGCCGGGTCATTTCGCTCGTGAATGCACGAATCCAGCCATGGAGGTAAACAGGGAAAAGGCTTTAGTTCCGGTAAATAATGCTAGAGGAGAAAATGTAGCAGGTGCAAATGGAAATGAGTGGGGATTGGTGGTTCAGTAGTTTGACTAGAAGAGGAAGCAATGGAACCATTCATGCAATATGGTAAGTCGACTGCTAATGGAAAAAGTGCTCATGGTTCAGTCAAAGCTGCTGAATCAACCTTGAGAGTGATTGATACTAATGTGTTTCCTTCACGTGCAGATGAAGTAATTATTGAGGAATGGACTGATGACGAGGATGATTTACCTGTTTCGAATAATAAAGGCATTAATTCTAATGTTTCTTTAAATTTGCCTGTTTTGAATTCTGTTGCTACAAATGTTTGTGTGGGCTATGTTTTTAAGAGTTAAGACAATTGTGTTGTTGATTCTTCTAAAACTTTTGAAACTGGTGGTGTGGTTTCAATTAAAATTGGTAAAAATAAAAGTTTGCATAAACGTTTATCACCTAAGTTTGTTAAAGAAGAAAGTTCATGTATTTATAATTGTGATAAATCAAGCGTTAAGTCTAAAGAGGGACAAACTGGCTCACACAACAGATCAAGACTAGGAGTAGACCACAATGATTTTTTTGTTAAAAAGCAAACATGTTTTAACTATAGCATTCCTGGTCACATTGCTAGAAATTGCCCGCACCGTGCTTATGTCCCATACTTCGGACATAATTCGAGGAATATGCCTTGAGATACCTTCCATAAATTTAATTCTAATAAATCAAGGTATTACAAGGCAAATCCCTCTTATGGCAAGGCTGACAGGTTGAACTCTCATCGGACTAAGCCTGCCATGTTTCAAAAGCGTGATGGAAACTCGGTTTCGGTCCCGAGACCAAATTCGGCCTCTAGATCGAAATCGTTCTGCAAGTCAAAGCCCAACGTGTTTTCTGTCCGCGAATCATCGACAAAGTCAACCATTTATGCCAGTAACAAAAGTGAAAAACCCGAATATAGATGGTTGCCCAAATCTCCAGTGTCCAAGTCGTCAAAATCTTCCTGCTCGATCTTATATAATCAGGAAGACATGTCATGGCATCCCATAACACATATAGACGAATCAGGTTTACCTAGCACTACTATGGACTGGGTACCAAAAACTAATTAATCTTACACATCGTGCAGGAACAACTATGAAGGAATATCATCAGACATTGGTATGTTGATAGTGCCTGTTCCAGTCACATGACAAGAGACATATCTCAACTGCACTACATTTAAATATTTAATGGAGGGTGTGTTTCCTTTGCGCGAGGAGAAAAGGGAAAGATCACACAGAAGAGTACTATAAGTAATGGTGTTCTTAAATTTGAAAATGTTAATTTTGTTCTGGAATTGAAACACAGTCTGCTCAGTGTCTCGTAGATCTGCTATAAAGGGTTTTCAACTCATGTCATAAACAAAGAGTGCCTAATCCTACTATCATAATACCAGAAGATTGGGTTCTTGTTCGATCACAAAGAAAATATAATGCATACGTGATCGACATGAATAAAAATGTTCCACATGAAATTACATGTTTATTTTCAAAAGTGTTAGAACATAACGCCATGCTCTGGAATCGTCGTCTTGGACATGCAAATGTTAAAACTTTAAACCGTCTTGCTCAAAATGACATTGTCTGGGGTTTTCCTGTTAAAGATTTTGTAACAATTGAGAAATGTGTAGCTTGTGCTTTGGGCAAACATCATCGTAAATCTCACAAGCCAAAACTGGTCAATACTATTTACTCGGTTTTTCAATCGCTTCATATGGACTTGTTTGGTCTAGCTCACGTATTGAGTCTTTCTCGCAGCTCTTATTGTTTGGTTATTACTGATGATTACTCATGTTTTACTTGAGTGTTTTTCTTGTCAAATAAGAGTGAAACTGTAGAATTGATAAAGAGTTTTGTGGTGCTAATGGAGAATCAACTCAATGTGAAGCTAAAAGGAATTCGATGTGACAATGGCACGGAGTTTAAGAACTCAACGTTGAATTATTTCGGTGTCGAAAAGGGAGAACATAGACAAAGTTATCACGAATTGGAAGATAACTTGTTTAAAATTCAAAATGAAAGAGATAAACAATAATCTTTGATCTAAAACTTGAATTGGATGAAAGAATTCGGAGGATTAAGATAAAATTTGATTAGGTTTATTCTATAACACTTAGATTTGAATTACGTACAACACATTTGGGTAAAGATTTGATTTGATCAATAACGAGCTGGAACTTGGATAAAACGAGCTGAACTAGTCACAAATATGAACCAGCTGCGGATGCAGTCTGATCGCGCTACGCGGCCACAACAACCCTCCTCGTCGCGTGGCGCGGCTAGGTGGTGTTTACCAAAAGTTTCATTTGTTCCAAAACTAGTCACTATAGTTTGAATCTTGACCTTTTGAACGCTAAAACTTGATAATTAAAATACATGTACGAGTTGTGGTGATATAAACACATGACAAATGAAAAACATAGCTTTTATTAATAATCCAAGACCAGAATTATAGTACGGGTCGGGTACAACAATAATGGAAAAATCCCGAATATTACAGCCACCGCCACCTAGTTTTTTGAAATCGAACCCAACGGTGATGCACGACAAATCATGAGTAATCACAACCTTTACCAACACTGCCACCACCATAGAAGGCCGGATATATGTCGACGACAACATGTTAACACTTGTCTTCTCTTGGAACAGTGGAGCCCGACAACAACACAGTGCTTCCATCGCCACCATAGACAATCCTCGTCGCCTAGGAATCCTAAATGGATAGTCAAGATGACGGTGGCGGAAGAGGAAAACATCGGTGTTGGAAAAAAGTGATGGCGAGAGGCGGTGGAGCAACATGCTTTTCATCATGTGGAATGACATACGGACCATCCAGCGGCCAGTGCAACACATAGCAGGTAAAGTTGGATGAAAGTGGAGATAGAGGTCAAAATCAAAACCAAGAAACGATGGTACATATATGGCTACATAACGTACAACAGATGATACACAACTTCAGACAAAAATGTATATTTATAAATAGTGTCTATATTGTTACTTAATTGAATCAGATACTTGGTAACCATAACATGTTATGACATAAAATTTATTCAGACATTTGAAAAGTGTTCCGATTACTAACTATTTGGTTTTGCACTTTATTCAACCCCTTTAATACATGTGGTTATGAGTTAGTATAAATATCAATGTTGTAAAAGTCTACAATTTGCGCAAAAAAAATTGAGAAATGAGCTATACTCAAAGAAAACTTGACAAAATCTTAAACTTATATAAACGACATCTCTAAAAACTCTTTGGTCGCTCCACACCTCCTCTCAAGCCACTAGAATTCTTCATTTGTAAATGGATGTCTCTCATGAGTTTGACCCGAATTCATGGATATTGGTTTCACAAAACGTAGATGGCCCTTAAACCGGTTATAATATCTCATTAAACTAAAAATTAATTTCACCAAAGATTTGATATACAAATCCTATATATTAGGGTTTGGATATGCTAAAAATTAGTATCAAATTATTAAAAAAAAGATATTATTTATAATTAAGAAACAATCTTATAGTAAAAAAAATAAGCGGATTATGAGTCTCACCAAACCTGGATAACTTTTAAATGGTTTTTTTTTCTCTTAGGTTTAACTTAAATGAAAAGTTTCACAAAATAGTGTCCAAATAATAACAAATAAACATACACGAACAATTATAACAATTAAGTAGATAATTCATTTAATATTTCCTTCAAAAATGAGCACAACCCAACAAAAATAAATGAAAATATGTTCAAGTATATTATTAACTTCTTACAATACATAAACTAAAAAAACATTTCAAATATAAGAAACGAAAGATGTATAACCTCCGTAACATGGGGGATAAAAACTAGTTATATAATAAAATGACACCAGTAATACTAGCGGGCGTTCGGTTTACGGAAATTTTTTAACATGAATTGAAACAAGAATTTTAATTGGATATTGAATTGAAAATGTAACAGCTTCTTTGAAAAAATCAGTAATATGTTTGGTTTGTAAACTTGTTGATGGAATTGGAATATCTTTTCTCTTTCCTTTATTCGCAAACACTTAAAAAATATTTAAAGTTTAATAGGGTGGAACAATAACCTTTCAAATATATGCAAAAACTGCTACATTTTCTATATGCTCCACTCATATGACCTACCCTTAACACTGACAAACTAGTTGAGTCGGGAAGATTCGAGTCGACATGAGTCGATTAATAAAACACCAGTCAGAATAGGCTTCGTGTTGGAACGTGTTTCGAGTCGGCATGAGTTTCGGGGTTGGGACGTGCTTCACCGTTCCAAATCGAAACCTAATCCAACCCAAATAATGTCACCACTTGATCCCGTGCCAAGCCGAAACTGGCCCGTGACGACCTGAAACCCGTCCAAAAACTTAGTTGTTATAAGAAAAAAAAGCTACCTACACATGAATAAGTTATACATGTGTAGGAAGGGAGTTAATAAAGAGTGTGCATATCCTTTTGGTTTGGAAAGCCATTGTTCTTCAATTCATATATAGCAGCTATAACATAATTGAGCTTTGTCCTTTTGTTTGATTGATATGGCGTTAGAATTAGAGCATCTATATTGGGGTCCTTTTCCCTAGGTTTGAAACTATGTGGCACTTACAAACTTGTAGAAATTCAAACTTTATTGTTGTAATTTTTTTTGAACGGCGACTTACAACAACCCATAACCGGCCAAGATGTGTTGTCTGAGCCGGGTCCACATCTTGAACTCCGTATGGTGACGAAGCCACACCCCCAACCGGAGAAACCCGTCTCCTTAGCCGGCCAATGGCACCACAGCCTCGACAGTCGGTAAAACCGGGTCGGAATCAAGAATCAAACCTGGGACACCCAGGTCTTCTATCCTCTTCCTGGCCATTGGGGCAAGCCCCTCTGGTTAACTTTATTGTTGTAATTAAAAGTTTGTTTGAATAGGTTTGTATCATCAAACTTCAAACAAACTGCCACGTAGGATTATTAAAAGATTGTTTATTAAAAAAGAATGTATATATTTAAACAATTGACATATCTTACATATGACAATACACACTTCACTGTATATCTTTTTTTTTCTTTAAATGTGTTTTGTTTTTTTATGTTAGTCGATGTATTGTTTTTATTTTAGGTTGATATATGCTTTATTTTCATTTAATGTATGTGTCATTTTTATGTTTAATGTAATTTTATTTTTATATGTTTTATTTTTAGTTGATATATCTTATACGTTTAATATATTATTTAAATATATATGAATTATAAAAACTAAATTTGTTATAAAAGTAATTTAAATAGATATAATAAATTAATTGTAAAAGTATGTGATGATGTGGCAGTTTGTGATGGTTTGTTTTTGTGGAAGAAAGTGTGAGTTTTTAAGAAAAGTTTAGAATCTGATGTGACGGTTTTTGAAGGTTTGTTTTTGTGGATGCTCTTAATATCCACTCTGTCTGATACATCATGTCTTTTACTAAAACTGTTAGGTAAAAGTATACAATAAAATAAAGATAATAATAGTATACATATCGTTTTATATGTGTCTTGAGAACAAATGTTGTGTTATGAAGACTATTGGAAGTTAATTTATCATCGTTTTGTTTAACTTAACATTGTGATTATTCGTTTTGTTAAAATATAAAACTAATTATCACTCATAAGTTTGTAACTTATGTTGATTTCTTACAAAAAGTAGTTTTTCTTTTATACATATAAGTTGTATTACATAATTCCAAAAGACAATGAGAAAATGATTTATTTGAAAAGTTCAAAATTTCTAGAACATAGACAACTTGTATTGTCCCTTTTACATTGTTGTAGTTGTTAGACCAATTATTTGACTTCATTTGTTAGTCATGTATAAAGAAATTGTATATCCTTTACTTGTTTTATCTAGTCACATTTTCTCTCATCATAATAATAATGAAACATATTTAAGAAACCACAAAGAGAGTTAAGTCTAAACATAACTAGAAACTACTAATCCATATTTCATTAATCAAGTAGCGCTTTGATTCATGTTATATTTAAGATAATTATAGAAGAAAACCCTACATTTTGGCTTAAACCACAAGAATTAATTTTTGTAGAAGATAACAACACACTAACCCTACATGTTTTAAAAAAGGGGAGTGTGATTGATTACCTAAAAGGCACAAAACATCATTTTTTTTAAACTAAAATTTGACCAAATTATAACATCTTGCATGAGAACTCAAAAACCATACATTAACATTCTTTCACCTTCAATTCTTCTCTCTCCATATCCATTTTCTTCAAAATCCCATTAAAAACAAGACACACTTGCATTTGCATGCCATTTATAGATCTCATGAATCTAATTTGTTATGTCTAGTTGTTATGGATGCTTTGTTTAGGCTTGTCAGCCACCAAAAACACCACCACCCTTACCCTCATTCTTACAACTTAGTAGAACATCTAACTCAAGTAGTACTTCCAAATCATCCCACTTCCTTTATTATCAAGATCAAGATCAAGACCAAAATCAATATCAAGAACAAGATCAAGATCAAGAAGAATGCTTTAACTTTTTCATGGATGAAGAAGATTTATCTTCTTCTTCCTCTAGACACCACCAACACCACCACCACTACTCCTCCTCCCAACCACCCTACCACCACCAGTCCTCCAACACACCTACTCCCACCACCAGCACCACCGCTACCCCGCCGCCTTTCTCGTCCAACTATGGCTTCTCCTCCGACCACCAACAGTCTTCCGATCCCAATATTAACTACTCTTACTCACCGGCACGGGACATCAGCATGGAGTATTCAAACTCCTTCTCCGGAAACACGTGGGCCTCCGATTTGCTCCTAGACGCCGCGCGAGCCGTGGCGGATAATAACACTTCCCGGCTTCAGCAGCTGATGTGGATGCTTAACTAGCTTAGCTCGCAGTATGGCGATACCGATCAAAAGCTTGCATCTTTTTTCCTCCAAGCGCTATTCAGCCGGATGACGGACTCCGGCGACCGATCCTACCGGACTTTATCATCCGCGTCGGAAAAAATGTGCTCCTTCGAGTCGACAAGAAGACTAGTCCTCAGATTCCAAGAGGTCAGCCCTTGGACGACGTTCGGACACGTGGCATGCAACGGCGCGATCATGGAGGCTTTCGAAGGCGAAAGCAAGCTCCACATCATCGACGTCGGCAACACCTTCTGCACGCAATGGCCTACCTTGCGGGAGGCCATTGCTACTCGCACCGACGACACGCCGCATCTCCGTCTGACCACCGTTGTCACCACCAGGCCGGGAGACGGTGGTGGAGTACAGAAGGTGATGAGAGAGATTGGAAACCGGATGGAGAAATTCGCAAGGTTAATGGGAGTCCCCTTTCAATTTAACGTCATCCGCCATACCGTTGACTTATCAGAACTGAATACCAGTCAGTTATGCATTCAAGATGACGAAGCGGTAGCCATCAACTTAAACGGGACACTGCGTGCGGTTAACGACGACCGGAGGAGGGATTATTTAATCTCGACCTTTCGCGGGTTGAACCCGAGAATAATAACCATGGTAGAGGAAGAAGCTGATTTGGATATCGGGACAGGCGGCTTTGAATTCGTGAGGGGGTTTCAGGAGTGTTTGAGATGGTTTCGGGTTTACTTCGAGGCTTTAGACGAGAATTTCCCCAAAACAAGTAACGAGCGGTTAATGCTGGAGCGGGCGGCGGGGCGGGCGGTGATGGATTTGGTGGCGTGCTCGCCCGCGGAGTCCGTGGAGAGGCGGGAGACCGCGGGGAAATGGTCGAGTAGGTTTCATGCAAGGGGGTTTCACCCAGTGTCGCATAGCGAGGAGGTTTGCGACGACGTTCGGGCGTTGTTGAGGCGGTGTAGGGATGGATGGTCGATGAGTACGACGGAGACGGCGGCCGGAATATTCTTGACGTGGAAGGAGACGGCGGTGGTGTGGGCGAGTGCATGGAAGCCGGTATGATGGGGACATCCACTACTACTCAAAAGAAAAAGAAAAAGAAAAAGAAAAAGAAAAAAGAAAAATAATGAAAAATCTGACGGTGGCACGCGTATGGGACGGTGTGAGTGGGTTTTATGACATTTTCACTTTTGGGAGGAAAAGGAAAATGAAAGAAAGTTGGGATTTATTTTTGTTTATTATTTTTGTAGGGTTGGTTCAAGAATTGGGTTTGACTTGGATCGAATAGCAATAGCAAGTGAAAGTAATATTTTTCCTTTTGAATATCAAATTAAACGCCTGTGCCTCTTGTTTGACCATCTCTCACTATTGCTAAACAACATGGGTATCACTAAGTTATTATTAAATTTTTTTTACAACTAATGAATAAAACCAAATTACTTAAAATAACCAATAACAAAAGATTATCTCATACGTTTGTGATGAACATGTGTATATACAAAATATATATACACACACATACATACATGATACACATGCATGCATACATACACCCACCTACAATTATTTACATATGTACAATATTCATTTAAATACTATCTTTGTAGTTCCAGAATGTTTCAGTTTATACTCCTACATATTATCTGGATATACAAAGAAATATGTACGGTCTAATGAGGTTTGAAGGGGTATACACCCGCCTTAACATCGAGCGGGGCGGGTCAACCCACAAGATATAGACAAGAGGCTTGAAATCAGGATGTCATGAAGACACAAAGCCAAAACCTATGCGCAAGTGCATGAAACACCTGCGCGTGGCGCATATCACATATGCACACAACACACACATTTAGTGTGAGAATAAAGAGAAGACCCTGCGCATCCCCGGGATATGCGCATAAAGGCCGCGCGTAAGCGACACACAACAAATGAGACAATAGTCTAATCCAAATCAGGATAAGGACAATCATGATTGTACTCATCAGACAACCTTCCAGAATGTATCTTTTAAGGAATAAAGAATGTGCTGATGTAGACAGCTGCCAATGAAGGGTGGACAACTCAGCAAAGCCCATGTGCCACCACGTGATGGCACATGGGTCAGGTGAAATACCTTGGTCAGAGAATAATCAATGAAAAAGCACCAGGTGTCCTAAGTACACGTGGCGCGAAGCAATAGGAGGAGGCCAAAAAGGCCCTAATTGGGTCTGAGCCCAATCATTGAAAACCCTAATACTATAAATACCACACGACCTCAACAGTTGGGACGGGGAAGAAAATATATTCTAAGTCCTTTACTCATTTTCACATCCTTATCTTCTCCTACAATATCTGATTCTCACACCGGAGGGTTACCCCAAAGAGGACCCCTCTGTCCCTTTCTGAGGGGTAAGCTCACGGTGCTGTTCGTTTTGTAGGTGGAAGAACTCGTATCTCGGAAAACCATCGGTGATATAGCACACTCGTACCCGAAGAACGTTGATCGTATACAAGTAAGTCGATACACGTTTCTTCATTGGCGCCATCACCTGTTACAATGGCAACAAAACCACTATTTCATCAATTTTCTCTCTGAAAATCTTCACCATGGTTTCCGGTGTTCGAAACAACGATCAAGTTCTGGAGGATAATGAGCTTGAGGATGTTAATGAGGGACATCAGGTTCTGAGGGCGCTGCGTGACACTGCGCGCACCACCAGTAACCATCCCTTCAACACAACACCTCATAATCAAACTGAAATTCCCCCAGACGATCTCACGTTCCAAAATCTGACTGGTACAAAACAAAAAGGACCAATGGGCCCGGAAGTTGAAACCAATGACCCTAAGGAATGGCTCATAAACGAACAACGGCGTTTAATGGACAAATACAATGAGTTGGTAAAGCACAAAAAGTTAGCCGATTTAACACAAAGGCTCGCATTTGATAAACAAACCATTCAGGGAACAACAAAAAAGACGCGCGCGCCGGAAGACGGTCATTCTGTTCACACCGAACAAGCTGATATTAGTGATGAGGAAAAGGTGCACAGCACGAAGAAGACGCGAGATGCTCAAGCAGGAGGTTCACAGCTTCGCCCACGCATGCACACAGCACCTGGAGCCAAAGCTGATATGGATTTATACACACCATACAACCCACAAGCGAAGGGGCAAGTGGACGTAACCACACCATATAGGCCAGCCATCTTGGTAAAACATTCAAAATTCACTGAGCGCATTGCGAAGGCTCCCATTCAACACAAAACCAAGATGCCAAGTGGTTTAGGCAAGTATGATGGTACAACAGATCCAGATGATTTCTTACAAGGTTTTTATAACACTGGAAACTTAGAAAGCTGGACGATGCCAACATGGTGTCACATGTTTGCTCGCTGCCTCACGGGTGCAGCGAGTGTCTGGTTCGAAAGCTTGCCGACAGGACAAATCGATGGGTTCGAAGAGCTATTGGAAAAGTTCCAGGCTCACTTTGTACAGCAGCGCAGACACACACGCGACCCTGATGACATCATGCACTGCGTACGCAGGAATGATGAAACCATTGAAGACTACATAACTCGTTTCAATCAGGAATCTCTTGCAATTGGAGGCATCACTGAGCAACTCTTGCGCGTAGCCTTTATACAAGGTGCGCGCAGTGATCAACTCCGCAGAGCTCTCGTGAGCAGAGAAGGCATGCCAACCACTTGGGCTAAGCTTATGGAAGCATCGCGAGTCTTCGCGCGAAATGAAAAACAAATTGCCCAAGACAGAGCAAGAGATATAGGGCATCAAGCAGAAGCACCACGCAACAATGAAAGGAGGGGCAAACAAAACTCCGTATGGTCCAGGTTGCAACAAACCAATTATTCTCCCGCAGAAAGGCAAGCACAACAAAGTTCACCCCAACCCCAAAAAGACATTCTTAATCGCGGAGAAGGTGACAAGAAGGAAGGCGGCAGAGAGCCTAACAGACCTCTACCGAGAATATGGACTCCCCTCACCAAAATGCCTTCGCAAGTGTTAAGCACAGAGAATGTCCAGTTTAAAAACCCCAGGCCATTACTCCATAAGGGACCACCGAACAGTGGCAAATATTGTGAGTTTCACAAATCCACAGAGCACAACACCGATGCATGCCATCATTTGAAGGATGCGATCGAAAAAGATGTGAAATCAGGCAAGTTGGCTCACCTGGTAAAAAATCCAAGACCAGAGAACGAACAACCAGACGGAGCCTCAGCCAGCAAAAAATTCAAAAGAATCTGTGTAGCTAAAGGAGGAAGGCAAGGGCAAGGATCGAGGAAGAGAAGCGCACAAATCCAAGGGGATTGGCGCGAGCAACAAGTAATCTTTCCAAGAATCAGAGGAGGCCCATCTATCAGCAGTCCTCTAGTCATCACTGCACACATCGCTCATTATGAGGTGTCAAAAGTCCTGGTGGACACCGGTAGTGAATCAGACATCATGTATGAGCAATGTTTCAGGAAGTTGGATCCAGCAGACCAAGCAAGGCTCGAAGTTGTGAATGCACCAATCTCGGGTGTCTCAAACGAAATTATTCACCCCCTAGGTCAGATACAATTCGAACTAACTATGGGGGATGAGAAGCACAAGCGAGCTGAAATTTTCAACTTCCTGGTCTTGCCCACCACTTCATGCCATAGTATGATCTTGGGTAGAGGAACGATTGCCCAATTCAACGCCATACCGTCACCAGCGCATGGCGCGTTGGGGTTCCCAACACCAACATGAGTAACATTTGTGTACCGAGATCATTTATGCGCAGTAACAAGTATACCTCGAGAAGGGAGAATGAAGCTTCCAGTGGCAAACAACGCGCCAGAGGAATGGATTCTCAACCCAAAATTCCCAGAACAAACAATCACAATCGGAGCTACGATATCAGATGACACAAGAGTGAGAATGAAAAGATTGTTCACAACGTATATGTCAGTCTTCGCGTGGCAACATTCTGATATGACTGGGGTACCGCGAGACCTGGCGCAGCACTCTCTCAACACATTCAAGTCCGTGGAGCCAATTGCTCAAAAGAAAAGAGTCATGGGAGACGAGAAGACAAAGGCCATGAATGAGCAAGTAGAAGATCTACTGCGCGCGAATATCATTCGCCCAATACGATACCAAACATGGGTAGCCAATCCTGTGATGGTAAAGAAGAGCAATGGGTCATGGAGAATGTGCATTGATTTCAAGGACCTCAACAAAGCGTGTCCAAAAGATTGTTACCCCCTCCCAAACATTGACATGAAGGTGGACTCTGTGGCGCCATTTAAGCTCAAATGTTTCTTGGATGCCTATAAGGGCTATCACCAAATTCAAATGGCACCACAGGATGAAGACAAGACTGCTTTCAGAACTGACAAGGGTGTTTTTTGTTACACAAAAATGCCCTTTGGTTTGAAGAATGCAGGAGCCAATTACCAAAGACTCATGGCTGCAATTTTCAACGAGCAGATTGGAAAAAACTTAAAAGTCTACGTGGATGATTTGGTGATTAAAAGCAGGGAGGAAAAACAAATGCTCAAAGACATTGAAGAAACCCTTCGGCGCCTAAAGGAAGTAAACATGAAGCTCAACCCGAGCAAATGCACATTCGGCGTGGAAGAAGGGAAGTTTCTCGGCGTAATGATCACCGAGGATGGTTTCAAGGTGAACCCAGAGAAGGTGGAGGCTATCCTTGGCATGCCCTCACCATCCACCATGAAGGAAGTTCAAAAGTTGAATGGTAGATTGGTATCAATTAACAGGTTCCTAGCAAACCATGCAAGCAAATCTACCCCATTCATTAACACATTGAGAAATTGCTTAAAGAAAAGCCAATTCAAGTGGAAGCCTGAGGCCGAGCAAGCTTTCAGTGAGATAAAAGAATGTTTGATAAATCTGCCTGCGCTCACAGCTCCACTACCAGGTGAAACTTTAACGTTGTACCTGTCAGCAGGAGAGCGCGCCATTGGCGCAGTATTATTGGTGGATCGCAAGGGAATCCAAACACCAATTTATTATGTAAGTCGGGTGCTGATAGATCCTGAGACGCGCTACACCATCATAGAAAAGTTAGTTTTATCACTAACGCATGCGTCGTGCAAGCTTCACAGATATTTCAATGGTCATCCTATTGAAGTCCTGACTGATTACAACATCCAGCAAGTCTTGCGACGTCCCGCGCTCTCAGGAAGGCTGACAAAATGGGCGCTGGAATTAGGGGAGCACACGATCACCTATAAACCTCGTCCAGCAATCAAGGGACAAGTCTTAGCTGATTTCATCGCAGAAATCCCTGAAGGACAAGTCGAAGAGGCCCAGCGCGAAGTAGACACTCCGCAAGCCAATGATGAAGAAAACGTTTGGAGATTATTCACTGATGGATCTTCAAACAACGAAGGGTCCGGCGCAGGCCTCAAACTGGTGGATCCAGAAAATCATGAGTATACTTACGCAATCAGGTTGGATTTCAAGAGCACCAACAATGAAGCTGAGTATGAAGCCTTGCTGGCTGGTTTGCGCATCGCGCACAAGTTCGGAGTTAAAAAGCTAGAGGCTCATGTAGATTCATACCTGGTAGCAGCACAATTCAATGGCCTTTATGATGCCAAGGAGAACACTATGCCTCTGTATCTAGAGCAGGCGAAGAGACTCACCGAACAATTTGACTTTTTCATAATCATACACATTCCGCGCAGTGAAAATAAGTCTGCCGACGCGCTAAGTAAGGTGGCATCAACCAGCTTTGATCATTTTGACAAAGATGTCAGGGTGGAAGTAATGAGCAACCCGTCAGTGGGAGCGAAGTCTGTTCTTGTAATTCATACAACACATTCATCATGGATGACTCCAATAATGGAATTCTTGAAGGAGGGAAAGGTACCAGATGATTGCGCACAGGCGAGGAAGATAAGACACAAGTCCCAGAACTACGAAATGCTCGATGGTACGTTATACCGACGCTCTTATCTTGGACCGCTCATGAAATGCCTAGACGCTGAGGAAGCAAGCTATGTGATTAGAGAGATACATGAAGGAATCCGTGGAATACATGCTGGCCCGCGCATGGTGATCGCTAAGGCAATGAACGCAGGTTACTACTGGCCAGGCATGTACTTGGACGCGTTAAAAGAGATCCAAAAATGCAAAGCGTGTCAGAGCTATGCGCCAAATACCATGCGGCCAAAGAGCAACTTGATTCCGGTGACCTCTGCATGGCCTTTCCACAAGTGGGCAATCGATATTGTGGGTCCCTTACCACAAGCGCCAGGGCGAGTAAAGTTTTTGGTAGTGGCAGTAGACTATTTCACAAAATGGGTTGAAGCCAAGCCAGTGGCAAAAATCACAGCCGAGGCAATGAAGCAATTTATTTGGAGCCACATCATATGCCGTTTTGGCCTGCCCATGGAAATCGTGAGCGACAATGGCAAACAATTCACTGACAGGAAGATATCCAATTGGTTCAAGGACTTGCACATCAAGCAGGTCTTCACTTCAGTATACCACCCTCAAGGGAATGGCCAAGTGGAACGCGCGAACCAAAGCTTGCTGAATGGGCTGAAGAAAAGGTTGGAGGGAGAGTCCCATGCATGGGTCGAGGAGTTACCCAATGTCCTGTGGGCGCACAGGACATTAAGCAAAACCAGCAATGGCGAGTCCCCGTTCAGCCTAACCTATGGAACGGAGGCTATGATTCCAGCAGAGATTGGATGCCCATCCTATAGAGTGCTCATGATGAGTAAGACTGATAACGAGCAAGAAAGGAGGTTAGATCTCAATTTACTTGAGGGACGCAGAGAGGCGGCTATCATCAGTGAAGCCAAATACAAGAAAAAGCTAGAAAAATACTACAATCAGCGCGTGAAAGAATGCCACTTCAAGAAGAATGATTTTGTCCTTCGAAACAATGAAGCTAGTCGCGCAATACTCTCGGGAAAGATGTCTCCCAACTGGGAGGGACCTTATCAAGTCTCGAAAGAATTGGGAAAAGGCGCATACGCTTTAAAAGATTTAAATGGAAAGAAGATCCCGCGCACATGGAACGCAGCACAACTTAGAAAATGTTTCATGTAAAAGTTGTCAAGTTTGTAATCAAGGCTTTTTAAGCCATTATGAATAATGATATGCTCTATTTTCTTTCTTAATATGTGTTCTATTACCTTTTGCATACATGTTTCACACTTCCCTTTTTTAATTTTGAGCAATATGACAACATTGTATTGACATCAAACTAAAAATAAAACGAAGTAAAACATACATGCGCGAGCTTCAAGCTCAGACGCGTTAACGAGTTTTAACTCTAAAACGTCAGGGCCTTAGCCCAATAATATGAGCCTTAGCTCAAATTACTCATAGCATCCATCCTACGTATTGCGCAGCTGGACCATAAAAATACCTAAGCACAACTAAGGCAAGCATATGCCAAAGCATAGTTGTTAAGGTCTCAGGTCGGGGCAGCGCATGGGATTATAATGGATATAGGCAGAGTAACACATACTGGCACGCAAAGGCTAAAAAACTCATTCATAATTCCCTATAATAAATGCACGATAACGTCGCGCAAAAGAGGAATAATAAAATGCCAAGGCACGTGTCAGCATATTCAGAATATCGCAAAGTAACTTGAAATATGACAACTGTTAAGGATTAAGTAAAAATAATTTCCTTACAACCTTGTTCAAGTTTCAATGTGTAAGCATACCTTATATTCAACAAGCACACGCATGCAATATAAAGAGATGAATTGGGAATGCGCAAGATGCGAATAAGGGAAAAACAAAATTTCATTCCAAAATATAGAAGTTTACAAATTTACAAATGATGAGGTAAAAACTACAAACACACAAAAAAAAAGAGGGGCTTTTCAAGTCTCTATGTTAATGTCAGCCTCTTCAACTTCCTCATCATTATTTCCTCTCTCAGCATTTGGCGCAGCCCGCTCCTCGTCATCTCCAAATTTACCATAATCAAGCTGTTCGTTTTGAATATAGTCGTCTTCTGTCATGATAGCGTCAGGAGTAGGTCCTTTGGCCACGCCAGAGCCGCTGGCAGAGGTAGCGTTGCCCGCGCCATCATCATTGCCACCAGTCCCTTCACATTCATCAAGTAATTTCTTTAAAGCGCCAAGATCGGGCTGGTCAGCAAGCGCGGCTATCTGCAAGTCACAAGGAACAGTATAAGTACAAAAGATTATGAAAATAAGTCAAGTAAACTCATTAAGGTTAAAATACCTGCTCAAGGATGGGAATTGGAGTATTCAAGTACTTCCCCCCCCACCTCAGCCATGTTAGCGCAGACAGCGTCGAGCTGATAAGGGTAGTAAGATGGATTCTTCTTTAGCATGCCATATTCATAACCATCCTTAAACCCCTCAGCCCGACCCACCAAGCGCGACGCTGCATTACAGTCCATCACAAGGGTCTGGAACTCGTCTGAATATTTCACGGCATAAGCGCAACGAGTCACACCCTGTGAAATCAGCCAATGACGATCCTGCGCAAGAGAAGAGACAGACGTCTCAAAAGCAGGAATCTGAGAGTTTAACAACTCAACAGTTTCTTTGGCTTGCTTCAGCTTTTCCTTTTTGGACGCCGCCGCCGCCAAAGCCTCTTTCTTCTCTGCTTGCGCAGCAACAAGCTCTTCTTTCAGGCGCGCAACCTCACTTTCCAACAAAGATTTTTCAGTATTAACCTGCGCAATAGTTTGGTCACGCGCCTCCACTGCCAACTCCAGGTCACGCGCTTGACGCGCGTGCTTTGCCGCATATGCCTCTGCCACTTGTAGTTTCTCCCGCGCAGCTTGCAGCTCAAGCCCGCGCTTCACAAAAGCAGCGTTGGAACTTGCCCGATTGTCGCTAAGTTCTGCTTGGAATTTCTCAGCTTTCTCTCGGGCATCAGAAAGATTCCAAGCAGAAATCTTAGCCTCTTGCTTGGCCTCCACAAGGGTATCACGTACATTTATATAATCATTGCGAAGCTCTTGGGAGGCAGCGAAAAACGCAGACCCAACAAAAAGGTGGTCATTAAGCAAATCCACGCGAGCGCGGTCCTCTTGAAACCTCCTTTCAGCTGGAGGAACAGAGTGAGCCCAAAAGTCTTCACATACGCCCAAGGATTGGAATGAGCTCTCTTCAGGATACTCCAGTTCGGGCGGTATATGTGATCGGCTCCCTACAAGCACAAAGCAACGCAAAGAAACGTTTTAGTTATCTAAACACTAATTTGGAAGTCTGCGCAGCGGAGCAAAATAAAGTTATACCTGAGGAGAACTGGCAGAAAGATTAGCGCCAGCTGATGAGCTCCTGCCTGCCCCATGAGAAAAAGGCTGCGCCACGAAATCGCGTGGCGCTATAGGGCTTACGCGGCCACCATCAGAATTTTCAAAATCAACCTCCTCATCATCCTCTATAACAGGTCTCTTCTCCTGCGACTTGGAAGATTCAAAAATAGTCTCACGAGGAGGGCTGCGCGCAGGAGGAGGTGAGGGAGGTCTTGACGCCGTTAGAGCAGCGCGAAAAATAGTCTCCTGCTCCTTAGTGATCCCAATGAGGGGAGATTCAGTACTTTTGGAGCAGGAGCAGAACTAACGGCGCCAGCGCTAGCAGCGCCACCAGCAGCTTGTGTGCCAGCTATAATTCCTATGAAAAAACCAACAAGGATAAATGATTCATGACTTGAACTAAAGGAAAAAATCAGACAATCAAAGCGCAATAAATACCTTGGCGCACCGCAGTCCGCGAATTAAGCATCGCCATGAATGTCACACCCTCAATATCCACCAACGGAGTTTTACCGTCAGAGGGTGTGAACTAACAGGATCGGAATCATTAGTTATAATCAAACCATAAAACAAAGTTTCAAAACCATGAAAAACGTTTACGAGTAATTTAATGCGGAAGCGTAAAAACCTTTAACCAAAAGTTGCGTCACGCTGGACGACTTAAAACCAATGATAACCGTTAAAAACAAGTTTGCATAATTAAAAGAGTTTCAAGCAATGCATGTTCCTAAACCGCGCGCCCGCCTCGGCTACCTGAGAATAACATACTAAAAGTGTCAACACAAGGTTGGTGAGTTCACAAGTTTGTATAAAAGAAAGCGTTTAGCGTTTGCGTTCTGCGTTACAGCGTTTTGCGTTAAGCGTTTTGCATTAAGCGTTATCAGATAGTGTTATGTCAATTATATATCTATAGGTAGCTAGCCTATAAAACAAGTATCACTAAGTGTTCGACACCGAAGCTGACTGTTTATCATTTGCCTTGCCACCAGGTCATCCAGACCATGGTATGTGTTTAGCCAAGATTACACCCGCTCGACTTCCAGTCGAGTTTAGCGTTGGGTGGGGTTTGTCAAACCCAGTAGTACTACTCAACAGTGACTCGCTATTATCCAAATATTAACCGGTTCGATGTTATGAAGGACTTTAGTTAACGCGTTTGCCACTTAGTCTTTACAAGTGATATATAATCTATATTAACAAAATCTTAAATGCGTTTCGGAGTATGTTATCTCCCCCAAGAGAAAAGCGTTTAAAACAGTTTAAAAGGGGAAAGTGAAACTCACTGTTTGCGAAGATATTCCCAAATTAAATCACCAAGATGCGCGTCACAGAAAAACTCTCTCTAGCGTTCTAAAACAACAAAGAGATTTTTTCTAAGTGTCGGAATATTATCGAGTCTCTAGACCCGGCACATAATACCTATGCACATAACATGTTTCGTGTTTCGTTTGTGAATCGTGTGTGACTTTAACAAATGTATTTGTGATACGTTACATGTGTAAGCAATTATATACGTGTCATGTATTCATAAAGTACATCACTAGCAATTACTCCCTGTAAGGGCATTTTGGTCAACAAATAACAATTGACTAGCCATTATTCCCCATGAGGGCAATTTGGTCAAATCATGACAATCAATTAGCAATTATTCCCCGCAAGGGCATTTTGGTCAAAACATAACAATTATATAGCAAGTATCATGTTTCATGCATTTTCACACAATTCAGCAGCTAGTTTCACCGAGACAGAAATTCTACTTGAAAGATTGTACTATTCCACCGATCATAGCATCTCAATTAATTTACCAAAAATCATCACAGAAGCAAATATGTCTTAGGTTTCCAGAACATATTTTATTATATTTTTATTCCACATAGTTTTCTCACAATCATCAAATCATTAAAGCAAACTCATAACAGTCAATTTCATGCGCAACAGAATTTTATTTGAAATTCCTGTTAAACGAAAAATCCAATAAATGCAAGACCACTTGGGTTAGGTTCCTAACTCAATGAGTCAACTTCCAGAAGTGGAACCAACCCAATTGGTCTCGTAGTTCATGAGATATAACATTTACAAAACAACCTAACAGCAGGTCTAACAGCTCAGCTTTGCACAACATTTTTGTAAAATCATAAAAGTTAACTTCTACACGTCCAAAAATTACAAATTTATATTCTTTAGAAACTAGACTCAACCTAGTTTACTGTAGTATCAATAATCTCATCCAATTTTCACATTTACAACTCGTTACAGTCAATTAAACATCAGTAATACAATCTGTCCAGAAACTGTTTGCATCCAAACTCAACATATCAACTATCTATGGACCATCATGCATTCATATAACACTCTAGACTCCATAATCACTACCCATGCACATCAATTACACATTACATACATGATTAGGGTTTTTGTTTGAACTCAAATCAAAGACACAACAATCAACATGTAACAATATCAATTCTAGTTATCAAATCATCATCAATACATCATCCAATCAAACAAAATCATATGAACACACAACCATATAAAAATCGGCAGCTAGGGTTTGTAATTAACCCAATAAACATCAAAATCAAGTATAAAGGATGCATAGGATAGTCGTTTATACCTTCCTAGCACCTTAATCTTCGATCAAAAGTTGAAATTGATGGTTGCATGTGTGTGTATTGGTGACGGCAGCCAAGGGAGATGGAGGGGAGGGTCCGATCGGGATTGTGGGGGAAAGAAATAAGTTAGGGTTTAGTTATTAGTATTATTTATAATAATAATAAGTTACACTCAAGTCCCTCCACTTTCAATTGTTGTTTTTCTAACTTAAATAACTAGTTTACATCTTGAGTTAACGTTTATAACCATGTTATCACATAACACATAAGTCTAACATATAATTATCACATAATTACTGTTTTGACTCGTTTATTCATCAATCGTTTGCGTCAACTCGTTTGCGTTTCGGTGCAATTCCCGAAAGACTACACATGTAGTAAGTGTTAAGCGTCATTTAAACCCTAGTTTAAATTTAATGAGGTGTGCGTTATAGATTAGTGATCTTAAGTTTGAATTGACGGAGTTGAGTTAACGGAGTTAACCTGAAATTGACGATTGTCACAATGAAGTCCATTTTCCCCCTTTTTGAGGGCAAAACAGAGGACTTCAAAACAATCTTCGGCATAACCTTGGCACCTTGCTGCGCCTGAGGTTGATCCACCAATGTTGCGGGCTCTACAAACATTTGAGTGAACAAAGCTTCATTAATAACTCCATTGGAATCACACTCATAAAACCACAAAATATAAACAAAGTATACCTGTTGGAGAAGACGAAACAGCAGGCGCAGCATCGCTTCCCTTGTCCGCCGCGCGCAGAGATGAGGTAGCAGCACCATACCTCGTGTGGACTGGAGGATTACCCACACCTTGAGGCAAAGATGACAAGGAAAACTTGGAAGTAAAACCCTTAATTTTCTCAGATTCCTTCACTTGAGTAGGATGAAGATTCTGGGCAACAGAGGCGTCATCTTTTTTTTTGTTTTTTACTGGCCCCTGCGCCAGTTTTGCCTTTAGCCTTGCGCTTGAGTTTTTGCGCTTCAGCTTCTTCCTCCTCCCCTTCTTCTTCCACAGGCTCCAACTCATAATTAGTGACCGCATCTACAATACGCGCAACAGAAATGTTAAAACCAAATTTGGTATTCTAAGGGCCTAAGCACAAATACAAAGGCTTACCAGGCGCATCGCTGTCAAAGCAAAATTCTAAATCGACAGGGATGAACATATCATCGAAGCGATCAGGGAAAGCAACTTCCCCAGCGTTCAGCGCGACAGAGCCACCTTCTGTATGCTCGTTATAGGCGGCGTGGATGTATTCCTTGCTTTCTGCATAAAACAAGACAAGTGATATCAGCAAAACGAATTATACTCGCGCAGAATTAATGCAATGAACAAACAATCCAACTGAGCCATCAACATGGATGACAGGCTCAGTCTCGCTGTCAGTCCACCTCTTGCTCATACCAACCCCCACCGGCGCTTCCTCGCAAATATTCTTGGCGGGGGATGGTTCAGCAGATAATTTTTCAACCCACGCGCCAGATGGATTCTTAAGAACGTCATCATCCGCGGGCGCGGAAGTAATCGCGCGCATGGTCATACGAATGGGAATAACACCAGCCTTGATATAAAAGAATTTTTCAGCCCAGTCATGAAGGCTTTTGAAGGTAACAGTGCAGCACTTAACCTTCTGACCGCGCGGTGTGAATGAGAACCAAGAATCTTGGATTTTCGGTTTATAAAAATATTGAAAGCGCCGAGGGGTGGGCTCCTCGCGCTGAGCTTTGCACATGAACTCAAAATGAGTCATGCGCACTAATCCAAAGGGATGGACTTGAGATATATGAATCCCGTAAAATTGGAGGAGCGCACCTATAAACCTCGTCATCGGAAGACGAAGATTACAGTGGGTGAAAAAATGAGAATATAAAGAGATATAGCCGGCGGGAGGATCCGCCGCCGTCTGCCCGGTCGCCGGGAGCAGACAACCATACTCAGGGAGAAAACCCTGAGAGGCGACGAGATTATCAAAATCAGGTTGTTTCAACTTGCAGGGAATCTCATCCCATCTCTTCACCGCCTTGTTCTTCCCTCCCTCCTCCGACGAGGCCTCGGCAACCCGAGTACCCTTGCCGGTTTTCTTCAAAGTAGACATAACCACTGATTTTACATGGCCTTTACTAGGGGAAATTGTGGTGTCTGGGTTATCAGACATACAATTGCGAATCGAACAATATGGATACTTTAAGCACGGAATTCAGGGACAGAGACGAAAGCTCTTAATCGGAATGTAAAGGATAGGCAAAAGCTCTGAAAGTGACAATGGAGATGAAGAAAAAACCGTTCAAAAGGTTTGGTTTTATAGGCCCAGGAGAGAGAGAGAGAAACAAGTAATAATCAGATATACGCTCACGCTCCCCCACTCGCAGGCGTAGGTCAACATAAGCGCGACACGTGTTCCTGACACTGTATGAGGAGACGTGAAAGGCCACTGTAGCACCTCGAGCACACGAAAGGTCTGACACATAACACCTCCATCTCTGATGCATGTCAACACCAACCAACCACGTGCATTGACGATTCGTTTTAACCAAAGGGATGGAATTTCGCGCAACGCGCGTACAAGAAAAGAAAACGAAAAAACAAGCCCTATTGAAAAAGCAAACTATTAAGTCTAATATCTATCTTACCTCGCTCTCGCGAGACAAGACACACATTAGACTGGGGGGGCTTGAAGGGGTATACACCCGCCTTAACATCGAGCGGGGCGGGTCAACCCACAAGATATAGACAAGAGGCTTGAAATCAGGATGTCATGAAGACACAAAGCCAAAACCTATGCGCAAGTGCATGAAACACCTGCGCGTGGCGCATATCACATATGCACACAACACACACATTTAGTGTGAGAATAAAGAGAAGACCCTGCGCATCCCCGGGATAGGCGCATAAAGGCCGCGCGTAAGCGACACACAACAAATGAGACAATAGTCTAATCCAAATCAGGATAAGGACAACCATGATTGTACTCATCAGACAACCTTCCAGAATGTATCTTTTAAGGAATAAAGAATGTGCTGATGTAGACAGCTGCCAATGAAGGGTGGACAACTCAGCAAAGCCTATGTGCCACCACGTGATGGCACATGGGTCAGGTGAAATACCTTGGTCAGAGAATAATCAATGAAAAAGCACCAGGTGTCCTAAGTACACGTGGCGCGAAGCAATAGGAGGAGGCCAAAAAGGCCCTAATTGGGTCTGAGCCCAATCATTGAGAACCCTAATACTATAAATACCACACGACCTCAACAGTTGGGACGGGGAAGAAAATATATTCTAAGTCCTTTACTCATTTTCACATCCTTATCTTCTCTTACAATATCTGATTCTCACACCGGAGGGTTACCCCAAAGAGGACCCCTCTGTCCCTTTCTGAGGGGTAAGCTCACGGTGCTGTTCGTTTTGTAGGTGGAAGAACTCGTATCTCGGAAAACCATCGGTGATATAGCACACTCGTACCCGAAGAACGTTGATCGTATACAAGTAAGTCGATACACGCTTCTTCAAGGTTATTATAAAATATTTACTCATGGGCAGGGCAAGCTCTTATATTCTGGTTCATGGTTTCTCTTGGCTATATGGTTCATCCGGGAGAGAGATCGAGCTTCAAGAAATAGTGAATGGTCTTATCAATACACAAATGTATAGCTCCTCAGGAATTTCAATTGCGCTCATATTCATCACTGTAGGAATTGGATTCAAGCTTTCCCCAGGCCCTTCTCATCAATGGACTCCTGACGTATACGAAGGAGTGCGGTTCGTTCGATAAATTCTTACCTCTCTATCTATCTCTGAAAATGTTTGGATTTTTCAAAACTCCATGAACATACAGGAGAGAAATACTATCCCCACTCAGACCCTACATACATAAAATTTAAATTTTCTAGAGACACATACATTCACATACTGAAATTTTATCACTCAAAAGACCCTATTGTTTTATTATAAGCAGGTTAAATGATTAGTAGCTTGTTCTGAATAAAAATAACATATTAAATATAAAACAATAATTTTGGGGTTGAACATGAAATTCACCCAGTGCTACAACATGGTATCACCGGTAATGAATAGTAGGAATCATGAGTGGCCCTAAAGCCGTATATGAGACCCGTCTTTATATATAGCGCTCTACTCTCAAAGTTGTGGGTATTGAATTGGTCTACTACTAGGTCTGGTGACAATATATTTGTAGACATAAAGTTTACATACCTCTCCTACAATTTATGAAAACAAAAGAAAATTGAAAAGGATGAGCTCATTGAATATTCGACATTTTCAAAATGGCAATCCAAACTAGTTACTCTATCAAGAACGAATTGATAACGGAAACACAAACGAGCACACAATATTTAGAGTAACTCACGTATTATTATATTCAAGAAACTAGCACAAAACTCAATTACAATAATCCCTCTCACTTATACAATAACCATAACATGGCTATGTATTTATAGGGATACCCTAACTTGGTCAACAAGTACTTACCAATAAAAAAGCCCAATTGCAACCCCATAAATCCATTACATCATTAATGAATTCCATAGGCCCAATAGGTCTAACCCGGTCACCTACACGTGACGGGCCTAGTAATATGGAAATTACCAACAATCACCCCCTAATTTCCGACTCAAAACTAGGAGATCTTCAACGCCGAGCAATCTTCTCATCTCGTCAAACATGCTTCTCGCAAGTGCTTTTATAAGAATTTCAGTTCGTTGTTCCCTACCACTAATGTGCTCAACCGCTAACAATGTTGACTTTACATACACATGATGTAATTCCCATCCGTCGGTAGCAGCAATGGAAATGAGCATACGGACGGTTTCAAGTCTCGCCACCGGAGCAAAGACTTTGTCAAAATCGACTCCGGGTTGTTGCACGTAACCCTTTGCCGTGAGTCTTGCTTTATATATATTAATCGAACCATCTGCATTTCTTTTCACCTTGAAAACCCACTTCAACCCGATAGCTTTAGCCCCTCTCGGTCAACTTCCATGTGTCGTTTCGTTTAATGGATTCGAGTTCCATTTGCATAGCCTTTAGCCATTCCGGTTTGGATTTTGCTTCACTAAAATTCCTCAGGTCACCTTCTTCTAACAAAAGAAGTTCAATGTCCTCCACTTCCGAACATAGGACATAATCATTGAACTTAACCGGTGCGATCGGATCACGTGTAGATCTTCTCAGGTTACTTTCTAGTTCATTATGTGCTGCTGTCGCTAAACCATTTGTCGCTGGTGTCGCTAAACTGGATGCTGAGTTGTTGGAAATAGCGACCAGAGTGTCAGAATCTATCGCTAAAGGTGCTGATGAGCTGTCTGAATTAGCTGATGATGTTGCTGAATTGGGCGACAAAGCTGAATTTTCGTCGCTAATGCTGTTGTTTCCCATAGGCTCGGTTACAACTTGCCCAATTCCGGTATCAATAATCCCGTTCCAATCAACCCAAAATATACCCGGTGCTAGCTCCGTTTCTTCATTGGATTGACCCGAATTAGACCAAACCCACGTCTTCTTCTCGTCTAAAACCTCATCACAAGCTATCACAACCTTCTGGGTCTTCAGATCGAACAATCGGTAAGCTTTGGACCCGGTCTCGACTCCGATATGCACTAAAATTCTCGAACGGTCATCGAGCTTTTTCAAGTGAGTGCCCACTATCTTTGCATATGTCACACAACCAAATACTTTTAGATGAGCAATATTTGGTTTCTTTTCTTTCAACATCTTGTATGGCGTTTTCTCTTTTAGGGCACGAGTAGGAATCGATTATCAATGTACGATGCATGTCGGATTGCCTCACCCCATAAGTAATTCGGACCCATTACTTTTAATATACTCTGTGTCATCTCCAATAAGGTTTGATTCTGTATTTCTACCACCCCGTTTTGTTGAGGTTCGTATGGTGCCGTTAAATGTCTTTGAATGCCTTCTATGTCAGAAAACTGGTTGAACTTATGTGAGGTAAACTCACCACCTCGGTCGGTACAAAACGTCTTGATCTTTTTCTCAACATCACTTTCAACCAATTCTTTAAACTTCTTAAAAGCTTCAAACGCCTCATCTTTATCCTTTAACAAATACGTCCAAAAAAATTGTGAGTAATCATCGATTAAAACAAAAACATACTTGTTACATGCTGTTGTTGGAGGGGTAATCGGTCCACACAGATCACCGTGCACAAGTTCTAAGGTTCAAGTCGCTCTAAAATCCACCGAATTTGGAAAGGATTGTCTCGTTTGCTTCCCGACCAAACAAGATTCACATAACTTGTTTTCATGATAACGCCACGCATCCCTTCAACCATCTCCCTCTTAGCCATTAGCTTTATTGACTCAAAGTTCAAGTGACCAAGCCTAGCATGTCACAACCAACTTGTTTCTTCAATTCGGCTAAGTAAACTAATCGGTTTACCAATCTTTAATTGTATCCGGTATAGCCAATTAGGGGAACGAGTCATCTTCATCGATAACCTACCTTGCCCATTATGCATTGTAAGGTAGTTATCTTTTATATGAATATCACACCCGTGTTCCGAGGCTTGACCGAGACTAATAATATTGCTTCGAAGACTCGGTATAAAATAAACATCGTAAGCAAACGATGTTCACCACTTTTAGCCTCAAATAAAATCGAACCCTTACCACTTATATCAACATAAGAGTCATCCCTAAACTTTACCTTTCCCATGCCACGATTGTTAAGTTCAGAAAAGAAAGACCTTTTACCCGTCATATGGTTACTCGCGCCGTTGTCCAAATACCATTCATCACCATCTTTGGACTCGTAGTTTCCGGGTATAACCTTCTTTTCATTCAAGAACACCGTTTCTTGAACACTCTTAATCATAAACAAAGCAGGATCCCTTGTCTCGGATGCTTCAACTAACTTTGCATCACCTTTAACTTTTTGTTTTTGGTTGGGACACTTATGGACAAAGTGTTCAAACTCATCACATCGATAACATTGAACCTTTGAGAGGTCCCGGGTTTTGCCCTTATGCTCACGGTTTTCCCGGTTCATGGCGTTTTCTTGATAACTGCGGTTTTGACTCGACCCGCGACCACCTCGTCCTCGCCCTCCTCCACGTCCACGACCTCCATGAGTTGACTCACAATCATTGTACCGACTACTTGAAGATTCATACCTTTGAAACATAAGCTTACCTTGGGTTTCGGAATGCATGTCTTTTTCCCGAATCCGCTCCTCGTATGCTTTTAAACGTCCCACCAAGTCTTCAAACCCAACAGTTTTGAGATCCAAAGTTTGTTCAAGAGATGCAACAATTTGAATAAAATTACTTCGGGGTAAAATTGAAAGGAACTTCTTGACCATCTTAGTTTCCTCGATCATCTCTCCTAAACTCGCCGCCTTCGATGCCGTCCACGAGAGTTTCGCCACAAACTCGTCAATGGTCCCCGTCTCTTTCATTCTCATACCATCAAACTCATTCATAAGAGTTTGCAATCTTGCCTCCTTAACCCGATCAGACCCAAGATTACGAGTCTTAATCACGTTCCAAATCTCGTTGGCCGAATCAAGATTACCCACTTGCATGATGGTTGCTTCCAGGATCGACTGACAATTCAATGCAATTGCGATATTGCTTTTATCATCATTGGTTGCACCCGGATCAATGGTATCCCAAACCGTATGCACGTTCAAGAGTACCATCATTCGAATAGCCCATACCGTGTAATTGGTAGAGATAAGCATAGGACTTTGGAACGCATTTGGGTTCCCAGTCCCGCTTGTACTGCTCGTCTTCACTGTTTCTTTTTCACCCATCATTCTTCATAAAACTCTAACCACGAATCGATCAAACTTTAATTGAACCAAATGACAAAAGAATTAAACCACTATGTTTATTCTTTAGGTTTTTCTTTCTGCCCTTCCTTGCTGTCGAATCAAAAATAATCTAGAACCTTAGCAACCACAACCCTTTTTGTTTCAATTTGACCTGGACGTAGGACACTAAGAAATATTCCCTTTTATAAAACACCCTTGCTTCAATCAACAGTGGGTGTAAATGCAAAGCACTACCTTTTTGATTTTTGGATTCACTTCTGATCACGATCACCACTTCGATGGACGACGGTGGGGGTTTAATATTTCTTTTTGGAATTAGCTTTGATACCACTTCAAGTCCCAGATCGATAATCAAACATGAACTAAACAAATAACTCTTATTTATTAATCCGAAAATCTAACTTAAAAAACGGATTACAACCCTCAAACCCTAACTCGGTTTGACTCTTGATGAACCCAAACTCAGTTACACCAACTCCACACTTTCTAACATCTAACCATAACTCGGTTTATATAGTGTAACCTAACTTGCTAGCCGAGACATTATCAAATATAATAAACCCCAATTGTAACCCCATAAACCCATTACATAATAATGAATCCCACAGGCCCAATAGGTCCAATCCGGTCACCTACACATGACGGGCCTATAAATTTGGAAATTACTTCCAACAATTACCCCCTAATTTCCGACTCGAAATAGGTGGCTCTTCAACTCCGAGCATGTCTCTTTTGCGTTGTTTGATTTGACTCATGAATTTGACATTCTCGGTTTTCACAACCATCTTGACCTTGATCTCCCCATAACTTTTCTTAATCCATACATGTGTTCTTCGGCTCCCCCAAACTAGACTACCTCTGTGACTATATCCTTGACCATTCACCCGGTCGTATGAGCTCGCATAACCACTCCTTTGGCTACGATCCCGGTTATCTAATCGTATGAACGACAATCTACCTTGATCTTCTTTTGTTCCCGAATCAAAACACGAGCACATCTTTCAAATCAAAATCCTTGGCTAAAACATAACTCGTTTAACCCGAATAAAAACAAACTCCGATTGAACCAACCGACTTGTCCAACCCCTTTCTCCAGTTCGTTGGAACAATATGAACGAATCAGCCCCGAACAACTTTTCAGAACCAAACCCGTATATTCGCAAGATTCGGTTACGAATACCTATAGAAAAACCAAACCACGTACAAAACCAACTGAACTTTTTGACTTTTGTTTTCTTTTTATACTGTTGCATTAGAGAAAAAAAGAATCCAAGAATTAGACTCCTAATTCTTGTGCCCTGTGCTTCAAATAATTCTTTCGTTTCTTTAATTGACTTGACATTTGGAGACACTTTTCCACTTCGATGTTCCCGCTGCACAACCAGATCAAAAAAACCCTTCGCCTGCAACAAATACCGATCAACGAAAACCTTCTTGTTCTTTCTATAGCAGGCACCGGACAAGTTAGAACACCGTTGCAATTCTGCCTGACCTGTTGCTACTCGCCACTGCCAGAAGAACCGTAATTCCGCCGCCGTAAATAACAAGTTCGACTGATCTACTTTATCAAATAGAACCCAATTTGGAAACCCAACTTGGTTCCGATAGCTCCTCCACAAGCCACCACTCACTGCCAATCACTGTAACGAGGCGTCGCTCTTGACGAGAACAATATCTTCGTTGGAATAAAAAACTATGGCTTGGTTGTTCTTTTCCGACTCCCGATCAATGGTTGCTTGATCCGCCTCACCGCGATCACAATTATTGATTTCTCAAACTTGGATCTAATACTAATTCAATAACGAATTGATAACGAAAACACGAACGAGCACACAATATTTAGGGTAAAATCACGTATTATTATAATCAAGAAACTAGCACAAAACTCAATTACAATAATCCTTCTCACTTATAAAATAACCATCACATGACTCTGTATTTAGGGAGACCCTAACTTGGTCAACAAGTAATTACCAATATTTTGCAACCCCATAAACCCATTAAATCATTAATGAATTCCATAGGCCCAATAGGTATAACCCGGTCATCTACACATGACGGGCCTAGTAATATGGAAATTACCAACACTCTAGTGATTAACATTTTCAAGTAAAATAAGACTTCTTTAAAAACAAAGAAAATTTTTATTGCCACTCAAGTGCAGCTGGACCATTGCCATCAAAGATGAGTGAAATTGGTCAATTCTCTCGTGCGTCAAGACGACACTTTCTCAAAGTCAAGGACGCCTCTGAAAACGTAAAAAAAGTATTGAGTCGAAGACGAAATTTTTTTGGCCTTAACTAGAAGCAATATTTTGTTGGGTTTAAACAATTTGCTTTTTATTTGAGCTTACTTGGTAATAATTTGGGTTGTATATATTTGTATAAAAATAAGATTAAATATGTCTCAAATTGTGACAATCGTCAATTTCAGGTTAACTCCGTTAACTCAACTCCGTCAATTCAAACTTAAGATCACTGAATCTATAACGCACACTTCATTACATTTAAACTAGGGTTTAAATGACGCTTAACACTTACTACATGTGTAGTCTTTCGGGAATTGCACCGAAACGCAAACGAGTTGACGCAAATGATTGGTGAATAAACGAAAAACGTCAAAACAATAATTATGTGATAATTAGGTGTTAGACTTATGTGTTATGTGATAATATTGGTTAAAACACTAACTCAAGCTGTAAACAAGATAGTTTAAGCTAGATAAGTAATACTTAGAAGTTGAGGGGCCAAAGTGTAACATATTATTATTTATAATATGTTAACCCTAACCTTTACCCCATTCCCTACACAACCCCGATCGGAACCCCCCCCTGGCTCCTTGGCTGCCGTCGACATACACACACATACATACCATCAATTTCAACTTTTGATTGAAGATTAAGGTGCTAGGAAGGTATAATCGACTATCCTATGCATCCTTTATACTTAATCTTGACTTTTATTGGGTTAATTACAAACCCTAGATTCCGATTTTTATATGTTAGTGTGTTCATATGATTTTGTTTGATTTGATGATGTATTGATGATGATTTGATAACTAGAATTGATATTGTTACATGTTAATTGTCGTGTCTTTGATTTGAGTTCAAACAAAAACCCTAATCATGTATGTCATGTGTAATTGATGTGCATGGATAGTGATTGTGGAGTCTAGAGTGTTATATGAATGATTTGTGGTCCATAGATAGTTAAATTGTTGAGTTTGGATGCAAACAGTTTCTGGACAGATTGTGTGTTGATGTTTGATTGACTGTAACGGGGTGTAAATGTAAGAATTGGTTGAGATTATTGATACTACAGTGAACTAGGTTAAGTCTAGTTTCTGAAGAATATAAATTTGAAATTTTTGGACATGTAAAAGTTAACTTTTATGATTTTAAAAAAACGTTGTGCAAAGCTGAGTTGTTAGACCTGCTGTTTGGTTGTTTTGTAAATGTTATATCTCATGAACTACGAGACCAATTGGGTTGGTTCCACTTCTGGAAGTTGACTTATTGAGTTAGGAACCTAACCCAAGTGGTCTTGCATTTATTGGATTTTTCTTTTAACGGGAATTTCAAATAACATTCTGTCTCGGTGAAACTAGCTGCTGAATTTTGTGAAAATGCATGAAACATAATACTTGCTATATAATGTTATGTTTTGACCAAATTGCCCTTGCGGAGAATAATTGCTAATTGATTGTCATGATTTGACCAAATTGCCCTCGTGGGGAATATTGGCTAGTTAATTGTTATGTGTTGACCAAATTGCCCTTACGGGGAGTAATTGCTAGTGATGTACTTTATGAATACATGACACGTAAATAATTGCTTACACATGTAACGTATCACAAATACATTTGTTAAAGTCACACACGATTCACAAACGAAACACGAAACATGTTATGTGCATAGGTATTATATGCCTGGTCTAGAGACTCGATAATATTCCGACACTTAGAAAAATCTCTTTGTTGTTTTAGAACGCTAGAGAGAGTTTTTCTGTGAACGCGCATCTTGGTGAATTATTTTGGGAATACTTCGCAAACAGTGAGTTTCACTTTCCCCATTTTAAACTTTTTAAACGCTTTTCACTTGGGGGAGATAACATACTCCGAAAACACATTTAAGATTTTGTTAATATAGATTATATATCACTTGTAAAGACTAAGTGGCAAACGCGTTAACTAAAGTCCTTCATTCACATCGAACTGGTTAATATTTGGATAATAGCGAGTCACTGTTGAGTAGTACTACTGGGTTTGACAAACCCCACCCAACGCTAAACTCGACTGGATGTCGAGTGGGTGTAATCTTGGCTAAACACATACCATGGTCTGGATGACCTGGTGGCAAGGCAAATGATAAACAGTCAGCTTCGGTGTCGAACACTTAGTGATACTTGTTTTATAGGCTAGCTACCTATAGATATATAATTGACATAACACTATCTGGTAACGCAAAACGCTGTAGCGCAAAACGCTGTAACGCAAAACGCTTAACGCAAAACGCTGAACGCTTTATTTTATATAAACTTGTGAACTCACCAACCTTGTGTTGACACTTTTAGTATGTTATTCTCAGGTAGCCGAGGCGGGCGCGCGGTATAGGATCATGCATTGCTTGAAAACGTTTTTGTTACGCAAACTATTTTAAAACTGTTACCATTGGGTTTAAGTCGTCCTGCGTGACGCAACATTTATTTTATGGTTTTTACGCTTCCGCATTTAATTACTCGTAAACGTTTTCATGGTTTTGAAACTTTGTTTTTATGGTTAGATTATAACTAATGATTCCGATCCTGTTAGTTCACACCCTCTGACGGTAAAACTCCGTTAGTGGAATTTGAGGGTGTGACACAAATGAAACTAAAACTCATAACCTTTTGATTGAGAGTAGTATCTTTTTGTCACTAAGCAAAAAGTGGTTATGTTATTGATTAAACACTAAATATATATATATATTGTTTGATAAAAAAACATTTAATTTAAAAAACATATTCGGGCCTAGCGGGTTGTCGGACATGTGGCCGTCGACCACCCAGCCACACCTTACGGCAGGCCTTGCTCAAAGGTGGTTTCTTAGTACCATAAGAAACTAGTCTTTTTGCGACGAAACCTATCCCGACGACATGATTTTATCGGTATATCCAACCCTATCCCGACGACATATTATAAGGATATAAAATCCTAAATTTCTTGATGGGTCAATATGCGTGTGAATTGTTAATACGCAAGACCAACTTGGACTAAACCAACCTTTGACTCGATACTTCTCCTGACTACTTGTCTTATTTTATGTTTCCTTTTACTTAAAATCATCATAAATTAAATATAAATAATAAAAAAATTAACTACCCAATCCTAGTGACATGTTGTTGGTATAGATGGTTTATATTTTATTATCTTTTTTCTTTATAAACATGTTAAATAAGAAATAAATAATTAAAAAAATAACTAACAAATCCTGACAACATGTTGTCGGGAATAGGCTGTTTATATTTTATTTTCCTTTTTCTTTAAAAACATGTTAAATAAGAAATAAATAATAAAAAACTAACTGACCAATCCCAACAATATGTCATCGGGATTGATAACCAGAAATAAATAATAAAATGATCGCTAAGAATAACTTAAGGACTGAAAAACATAAAAAGAAAATTGAAAACCTTTTCTGACGACATATCGTTGGGATAACTAATTTCTTTTTTTCAATTATTATTTTGTCTTTATAATACATATAGCGATGGTTAGATAAATACACACATGGTTACATGTCATTGTCGGTATCTTGGATTAGTTCAAGACGTTTGAGAACAAACGTAATCTTAACATACATACATACGTACATACATATAGATGATTACATACATACATACACGCATATATACATACATGCTAAAAATGGAATTTTCCGGCCACTGTTCAGCTTTTTTGGTGACTGTAGCGGCGTTTTCCGGCGAAGGAGAGCTGATGGGTTCATAGATCGGGGTGAGACGGTTCCGTGGCCACTTGAATCACTCGGTTCTGAGTTACTTTGATATGGTTTTTGTCTATTCGAGTGATTTCGATTAAAAAACCTCAAAGGTACGTATTTGTTAAAAATGTTTACTTTTCTTGTACGGGTTTGCATGAAAATTGGTAGGATGACAGAACAGGCCATGATTATTGATAAAGTAATAAACTTGATAGTAAACGGGTTACTCGGTTCGTTCCGTGTAAAACGAGTAGTGCTCGGTTAGTGAAGAGGACGGGTAAACGAAGTCGGTTTTGCATGAAACTTGGTAGAAATCATTTATCTCAGCTGGCCCAACATATTAGAACCCGACACCGAAGCCCCGTGATGCCGAATGAGCCATTTGAATCTAGATCTAGCCTTATTCGGGTGCTTAATCAACCAAAAACGAGCTTAATGGCCACCATAGCTTAGATCTGGACACCCCGAAGCTACATGGGTCACACACGATCAAACTTCGGCCAACCATGGTGGCTGACGGCGCCGAAATCGAAGAAAACCCTTAAAAACACGAAAACGAGAGCTGAACACAATAATAGGGCGTATAAGTGTGATTAGAGTAGAAGTATATACGCCATATAAGTACGTAGGCGTATAAGTATATGTGAGTGTATGTATGTGCACCGTATATGTATGAAAACCGAATATGTATGTAAGCCGTGTATCTATACCGTATATGTATTGTATACCGTATAAGTATAGACGACGTGTATATATGTGTACCGTGTATGTATTTAGGCAGCGTATATATGTACAGTGTATATGTATATACGCCGTGTAAGTATGCAAGACTTACATGCTAGAGGACTTATACGGAGGGTAACTTACACACTAAAAAATTATATGCGCCTAAAGTGATTTTCCAAATAAACGAAAGATAGACGGCGTATACGTATGTAAACGACATATATGAACTTATATGATATATGAACTAAAGAATAAGTAATTAATTAATAAATAAAGGTAATGTTTAAAATTGATAAAAGCCTAGAAAGAAAGACCAAGGCTAGAATAGACACGTAAGAGCACGAGAGTAGTGTTAAACTTATGTGCCTTACACAATTAGCCGTGCTCAGTTGAAGAGTAGTGTTACCATCAATTCTGAAAGACGCAGGACACATGTGAGTTTCTAGCCCCATTTCCTTGTTATTTTTTCGGGGCTGTGTGAATACTCGATGTGATTAGTTAATTACACTTACCTTAAGTGGTAAGTGTATGACATGTGATTATTTTATATGTGATGCATGAATGATATATGTACGTTATAGGAAAGATTAAGAGTATGTATGAAAGTTTATAAATA
>NW_027505012.1:0-46533 GCF_021521415.1 Bidens hawaiensis
GAGGCTTTCCTGCGGGAACAGCTGGCTTACTGCGTGTAAGGTCTTCATCTCTCTGAGCATGGTGGGTCCTGCGGATCCAGTTGGTCTTTGCGCAGACGTACCTCTTCAGACGTACCTCTTCATGGTAGGTCCTGCGGATCCACGTCAGCATTTTTTTGCAACAAGCGTTTGAGTAAGGTGCGTGTGGGATTAGTGATCGTTGGGCCAATGGTAACGGCCTAGTCAGGGTATTTGCCATTGAAGGCCCATTCTTCTGGCTCAGAGGTGGTTGGTTTAGCCATCTTTGGTTTGGGTTTAGATGAGACAGATGCGATGCATACCTGGGGAATTCCCGTGATCATAGCAACGCCCTCAGCTGTTGGCCATCCCATCATACCATGGACCGAAGACACCACAGCATTAAATCTTGCCATCCCGTCTCTCCCGAAGAAAATGTCGTATGTGTGGTGTGGCTTCCTCATTACGACGAAGTCCACGTCTTCTGTGCGGGAGTACTTCCCGTCCGTGAGAGTGACAGGGAAAGATAGGATTCCCAAGGGGGTGTTTGTGCTGCCGTCAAACCCTTCCATCGAGGCGTAAACTGTTTCTAGGCGTTCTTTGTCTTCGTCGTCTAGCTTGTCGAAGAACTGCCTATACATGACCGTTGATGAAGCGCCATTATCAGCAAGGGTGCGGGAGGTGATGTAGTTCCCCAGCTGGCTTTTGATGACTATGGGACCTTCTTTGTTGGGCCCCCCTGGCACACGCGGGTAGCGCACTTCTGCTTCCTTCCATGCACTTGGCTCTGTTGTTCGTCGTTTTCTTCCTCTGATGTTGTTGTGAACCATGTGAATGCTGATGTCGACGGGCTTCCGTCCATTGCCCTTGTACCGGTTGTCTTTCCTCCCTCCGTTCTTGATTGACGCCACGAGGTGTGTGAGTCTCCCATCTTTGACGAATGTTTCGACGATATCCTTCAAGGATGTGCATTCCTCAGTGGTGTGGCCTTTTGTCCCGTGGAAGTCACAGGATTTGCTCTGATCAGTGTTTTGACGCTGTCGGATTATTGGAGCCTTTGGCCATGGGAGCTTTTCGGTGGCAAATATCTCGGTGACGCTTTTGGTGAGTGGCGTCCATCTGGGATTCCGGTTCGACGACTGCATGTTGTCCCTTCCGCCTAAGAGAGGGCGAGAGCTGGATGAGGTGTCAAAGTTTACCCTTGACTGCCAAATACCAAGCTTCCTCTTTTTGTTTTGTCGGGCGGTACGAACGTTATTTTCCCTTGTTCTCTGGGTGTAGAGGTTTGTGCTCTGGGGAAGATTTCTACCCAGTTGCTTCTCCGTTTCGGCAAAGCGTTTGGCTGCCGTCATGATGGCATCCCACGTGGATGGCATGCCGTCTTTACCTGTCAACGTGCGGATGAGCTCTGGGTACTCAGCGCCCTGGATGAAAGCGGCGCGAACAAGATCTTCGCTAATAGTGCCCAGACTTAGCTTCTTTGAGTTGAAGCGAGTGATGAAGTCTAGCAAAGATTCGTCTTCTTCCCGGATGTAGTTGAGGATCGTCCATTGCTCTTCAGTATATTTTCTTTGTTGACTGAAGTGCTGGCTGAATTTATGCTGGAAGTCTACCCAATCGTAGATGTGGTGGACCGGTAGACGATCAAACCACGCTCTGGCTGCCCCGACGAGCGTCATTTGGAACATGTAACACCATGTGGGTTCCGTCCAATTACTGATTGTTGCCCCCGCTATAAATCTGTTCAAGTGATCGTCCGGCTCAGATATGCCATCGTAAGTGCCTATGTTGGACATCTGTTTGGCACTCTTTGGAGCGATTGCTTCCGCAATGTCCCTTGCAAATTTGGACGTTCCCGCATTCGCAACACTTGGTCTGAAAGTTTTGGAGAAGTCACGTGGGTTTCCCCCCGTGTTCTTTGGTTTGAAGGTTTCCTCGAAATTTCTTCTCGAGTGGAAGTCTGCTTCTCTACGCTTCCCTTTCGCCTTATAATGAGGGTTTGCGTCACTGTCAGATTCTTCCCAATCTTCATCATCCACATACTCGCAGTCATTGCTCATGTTGAGCTGTTGTCGAGTGCTTCCGAATTTGTCATTGGCCTGTTGGAGTGAACGTAAACGTTCTGATGTGCTTCCGCCCAAACTTTAACTTGTTCTGGTGTTTGTCGCGGAAGTCTCGTCTGTTGTTTCCCCAACTGGGTATCAATGAATCCCAGGAGGGGATTGTTTACTGCACTTGCCCCGGCTTGGGTAACCGGGGTAGTGTTCGTAACAATCGTGTATTCACCGGTGTCCCCCCCAGTAGCTGGGGTTGTGGTTACCGGAGTTTCTTGGTTACTCGGTGGTTTTGGTATCGGAGTAACCTTAACCATCTTTCCAGAAGTTTGAAAAAACTGAAAAAGAAGAGTAAGTTCTAGCTTAATGCACGGATGGCGCCAATGAAGAAACACTAAAGACCCCGGCAGATTAAGGATAATCTTAGGGTTAAGTAGATGTTTCCCACGAGGGTTAGGTCCGGCAAAGATGGTTATTCTTCTCAACCTGCAAAACAGACACCGTAAGCTCGTCACTGAGAAGGGGGGGTTCCTCCTTGTGACCACCCTCCGGCGTGAGAATCAGACTAGGTTGCTCTGAATATAAGTGTATATAGAGAGAAATAGCTAGAGAGAAGATGATGATACCGTTCCAAGGTGTTGGAGTATTTATAGCCGAAGGTAGGTTTCCAAGCAGGTACGGCCAGCTGTATATAATATTCCTTTTCCACCAACTATGGGCTACGTTCGTGCCACGATGGGAGTTGATGGGTAGGCAGCGGCTGATAGTGACATTTTGTACTGGAGCGTGCTCCTCCTCGTACTATTGTCGGTGAGCTGTCACCCTGTGATTGGTTCATGGGTTGCTTTTGTCAGATCTTGTCTATTTGTCCATACCTTGGTAGGTATCGTACAAAAGATCTTCTAGAAGCGTACGGACTGGCTCTTTTGGGCGGGAATATTCCCGCCCTGCTCATTCATTCTTCAGGTGACATTACTGAAGTATTAAGAGTTAGTGCCTTATGCGTGTAGCCTTACTGTTAGTGCGGGTAGCCTTCCTTCTTGGCTTGTACCTACAGCTGCGGGGACAGGCAGGGTACTGTACCAAGGGAGGCTTTCATGCGGGAGCAGCTGGCTTACTGCGTGTAAGGTCTTCATCTCTCTGAGCATGGTGGGTTCTGCGGATCCAGTTGGTCTTTGCGCAGACGTACCTCTTCAAGGTGAGTCTTGATGGTCCAACTGGGCTTTGCGGGGACCTACCTCTTCAGTATGTGTTGGGTTTATTTTATTTTATAAAAGTTCAAAGTTATAACTTGTAAACATGTTTTTTATGTATCTTTTTTTTAAGTATGATTTATGGTGGATGATAACTGGTTTAGTTGGTAAATGCCTGTTGGGTTAAGTTTGAGAGAGGGATGTATCAGGATTTGAAGCTGAACTACACATATGACAAGAACTCATATGTTTTGTTTTTTTAATATGTTAGTTTGTTACATTTTCGTATTGACAAATTATATTTTTTTTAGTTCCGATGTCATAACTCTATATCAAGATGTATCGACTCGTGACTGCACCGTGTGAGTTTTACAAACCAACACAAGTAATTTTAAGTACGTTTTTTTTATCATAAATTATACGAATATTAATAGTATATTGTGTGAATTTATTTTTTTGGTTTATTGTCGTTGTCATTACGAACCTGATCGATACTAACCGAATTTGAGTCACTGCACCGTCGCATCACGACGGGTTTCGTTACCTAGTTGAAATTAATCTTGAAATTGTTAGTTACACATTAACTTTTAAAACCATATTGTGTATATAAGAAAAACAAATGCAATGACTCAAATCAATTCAATTAATTTTGCACTCTCTGTTGTATAATTGATTTTGCATCTCTACAACTCGAATTAATCGATCAAAGGTAACTTCAAGCTCTATAAATTGATAGTATTTTCTTCAAACTTTGTAAATTAATCAAAGGTTTTCTAGCTTGGTAAAGTGTAACTTCAATCGTAGTTTATAATTGATCAATCAGTTAATTATGAAATTGTCACAACGTGATGTTTTTTCTTTTTTTTTATTTGATGCGCACGATTAATAGGTTAATTGATTTGTATTTTATTCAAACTCATAAATAAACATAATTTATGTTTTAAATAATTAATCATGTTGCAAAACTTATTATAAGAAAACGTTACAATAAAAAAAATAACGTGACAGTATTGATAGTATTAATTTGTTTATTTATATTAAAATATAATGATTACTTTTCATGACTTAAGTTATATTTAGTTATTCTAAAGCACACGTATTTTTAAATACATTAAAAAACAGGCAAATAGTAAAAGAAAAGGAATACAAGGAATTGAGAAAAGAAAAAAAGAAAACCTTTTATGTCGTTACTTAAAAATATCTTTTACTTTGTAACTAAAGTGGGTTGATGAGTCACACGCGAATCATCTATCGCAAACTAGTCAGGTCGAGCTCGTCTAAGTTTGATTTTAAACCTTTTAACGAAACAAATCACAATCTCTAAAACCCGATAAAAACATGGCAAAACCGGTTAAAATCCCGATCATTCCTGGAACCGATTTCTACCTGACCCATTTTTTTGACTTTAATTGACCAAGCCTGAAACTGGTTTAAAACCCGGTTTACTCACCTATAATTTAAACATAAGAAAAGTTTATTTAAAAAAATAAGCGTATGAAATTGTAGTTAATTACGCGGCGCATGATTCACTGGGTCCCAACCACTTTAGCTAAATCATCATCATCATATTCCCTAAAAACTGAATTTTGAATATAGGTCCATGTTTTAAAATTCTTATCATTTCATTACTTTAATCCGTTTAAAGAAATTTAATGGCGCGTAAAGTATTTAAATGGTTCACCATTTACTTTATTGCATTACTCTCCATGATTATTGTAAAGGACAATTAACTAATTTCAAAGCGGTTAAAAACTATTTATAAGTAATTTGAGTTATACTTTAAAGAAAAAGATAAGACCATGTGTCATATTGGGGCGTTATGCGTCATGACTCATGTGGTGTCACGTCATTGTAGGCATTTTATGGCTAAAATGTGTGTACTGTGTAGTGGATTGAGACCCTTCAAATCATTACCTTATTATTAAATGTTTATAAAATAATAATAACAACAAGAAGCCCACCAACACATTCCACCCCTCCCCTTACCGGAGCTATGTGGGAAGCACCCCCCACCCCAATAGCGCCCCGGGGGTGGTGTTCTCAGCGCTATGGGGGCTCCATGGGGTGGGGTAACGCCCCACTACGAATGGTCTAAGATTTGCTATAAAATCTGAATGTTTTTATGGAATTCACACTTCAAGGGGTGTTTGATTCGCAAAGTGTTTGAAAAAGAATTAGAATGTTATATAAGAATTGGATTTTGTAGGAATTGAAATTAAAGAGTGAGATTGGCCGTAAAAAAGCGGCTTCGTTGAGTTATAGGTTGGTTTGTACACAAATCATAGGCTGGTTTTGAATCCATAATCTTCGTATTCAAATTGAATCACAAGATGGTTTGAAATTGTTCCTTTAAATATCAGCTCGTTAATGATTCATCCAATTTTACCGTTAGAATCTAAATTGATTTTGCTTTTCATTTTTTTCTGAGATATTTGATTTTAATCAAAGGTATTATTTAGTTAATTTCAGATGATGGTTTTGTTAAGTGAAATCCAATCATTTGGAAAGGTATTTGTAGGGCTGTAAACGAACCGAACGAACACGAACAAGACCTTGTTCATGTTCGTTCGTTAAGGAAATAATGTGTTCACGAACGGTTCAAGAACACTTACCGAACGAGATTATATGTTCGTGTTCGTTCATTAAGGAAATAAATGTGTTCACGAACGGTTCACGAACACAGTCTAACACAAATAAAATCGGTAGAGCCTACAGATTGAGACCGATGTATTCATTAATGTGAATAATGAAAGCCTGTAGATGAATCGAACGAACATTTAATCAAACAAATATTTATGTTCATGTTCATTTATTTAAAAAATGAACATCCGTGTTCGTTTATGTTTGTTTAAAAACTAAACGAACATAACTGAACAAAGATAAATGAACATATGTGAACAAATGTAAATGAACACAACCAAACGTGAACGGACATAAATAAAAACACTTAAAAGAACACAAATTAACAAATATAAACCTTTAAGTAAATGATTAATCCATATGGTATTTAAAATTTTTTTCTGTTACTACATAAATGAACATAAATAAACAGACGTAAACGAACATAAACAAACGTTCATGAATATAAATGAACGAACGGAATATGTATTCATGTTCTTTCGTTTAATTAAACGAACACAAATTTTTTGTTCATGTTCGCTTGTTTATTAAATAAACGAACTTCCCGCCGAACGATTCACGAACAGTTCACCGAACACTCGGTTCGTTTATGGGCCTAGGTATTTGAGAAATGTTAACATTTTATTGGAATGAATTCCTATTCCAATTCCTTGTTTGGGTATCCAGACACATTTCTTTATTTTTGAAGGAATTAATTCTAATGCATGGAAATGGTTTCAAATATATCGTTCAAGTAAAATGATAAAAGTATATATGAATTTTTATTATTTTTAAAATTCTAAATTTTCTTACGATAAATTCAAGAAAAACTCAACTAACATGAACTAAAATTTCATAAACTCACAAATCAATAGTTATGTTATTAATAGAATTATTATAGAAACACCCCTGGCGTTGAAGTACTGAATCACTGGTCTCACATATATAATAAAGTTTAAAGTTTTATTCAATATTCATTTTAATTAGATAAAGTAAATAAGGTATCGTATCATTAGATAGATTAAATAGGGTGTCGAATCATGAATGGTTAGTGGTTAGTGTATGACATCAACTGATTGTAAGACCCAAGTGGGATAGTAATCTTTGAATTGATTGTTGTTAAAAACAAAATGCGTATACACTAACAATAAATTGAACTGCAAATATGCGAAGAATGAACACTACTAGATTTAGGTTAGATAAAATAAATTGTAATATAAGTTTCTTATTCAAATCTAGAAAGCTACATAAACATATACGATTAACACGCGTGTGCAATATGTAAATAACTAGATATGCAATTGTATACGGTAATGAGTGAGACCAATAGAGTTATATTACATAAAGTGATTGTAACTTGTAAGTCATAGCCATATTAACGTGACACTACACTCATACAAATCTAATCGTTAACTAATGACGCTAATAAAGTTAGATATGATCCATTACACTCATAAAACACTGGTTTGCTTTACATTTTTACATTTTTGATTGATGTTTTGTGTAACGGTTATTGTTTTTTAATACTCCCAACTTTATCTTTTGGCCGATACCACTTTCAATTAACGAAATATTACACACTACTTCTGACTTTCACATTTTTTTTGTTTTTGTCACTCTCTCACTAACTTAACGCTAACAACATTAGTGTTTATCCAAACGTGGACGTTGTTTTAATTGAGTTGGCATGCTTATGTATCACATGTGAGTCCCACATAGCCACGTTATCCTCCTCTTCATCAAATTAACTCTATCCACCTCCATCACTACCCACTAACCTTCACCACCAACCTCCACCGCCACTCATCCTCCAACTCCTCTAGCATCTCTATTAACTAGCCCACAAATAATATTCTCTCCCAATAGAGAGAAAGGGGTTGCAAGAGACAAATTGTAACAGAGAGAAAAATCCAGAGGAGGGGGTCCGATGGTAGTCCGACGATATAAGGTTCAAATATAGTAGGGGTAGTCGGTGACGTTGATGGTGGCCATTAGGTAGTGCTAGATGACAGTGGCATTGTAGAAGATGTACCAACCGACGATGGCCAGAATTAAAGGTAAATCATTATCCGGCGACGAAGTCCGATAACGACAATAGGTTTCCTTCATAGGTCGGCTTTCCACCGACGCAGCTTGTTACGCCATAATGAAGATGTTGACTCCCGATGGCTGACAGCTAATGTTCATATTCGATGAGGATGATGATAGTGGTGACATGTGGTGGAGGTCGGTGGTGGTGGAAGTTTGTGGTGGCAATAGAGGTTGGTGGGTGGTGATGGAAGTGGCTAGGGTTAATTTGATGGAGAAAAAGATTACGTGGCTATGTAAGACCCACACATGTCACATAAGAATGCCAACTCAATTAAAAAACGTCTACTAAAACATGAACACTAACGTCGTCAGTGTTCAATTAGCGAGGGAGTGAAATATAAGGTGGAAGTTGGGAGCGGTATGTAACATTTTGTTACTTGAAAGTGGTATCGGTTAAATGATAAAAGTTGAAAGCATTAAAATCCAATAAACTGTCAAACTATAAAACAAACTACTAAAATTGCTACCATAGATAAAATAAAAATGTAAAAAAGAACAATGGTGGATGCCGCAACATGCCATTGGTCCACGTGACTGAACATTGTTGAGTCACATCAACAATTAACTTTTTATTTTTCTTTATATAGAGTTATTTTATTTAAAAGATTTTGTTTTTACGATTTAGTGCTAACACAGAAACCAATACAAGTCTATGAACGAATCAAAAACGGACCTAGATTAATACCCATTGTGTCTTATCAAACTTGTGTACTCACATTGTTAGAAAACATGAGGGGTTAGTCATTATTACTAGGATTATTAAGCCATCTTATTAGCTTAACCTATTAGAATTTGATTCTGACTCGTACATACCTTCATACACAACAGACCTCAAAAGCTACGTCCGTTCACCATCAACAGCTAGACGTAACCCGGCCTACTGTGTAGCTATTTCTACACTTGTTTCAAGGCTGATTGCTGAAGCAACGAACATGCTTGAGCTTGCATATAAAATCATAAAAACAAAAAAGCTACGAGGCATAAATTAGATATATAGAATATACACTCAACTAAAGACTGAAATCATTGGTTAAATTCACGTTGATTTGTGGTTGCGATGCAGTTTTTTTCTTTTTTTTTCAATTTCTTTTATTGTTAATGTGTTAGTTTTGTTGTACTTGGGCCCGGATTCGTGTCTGTTCACAACCACAACGCGCGCAATGTCACCATTGTCAATATAGGCCATATTCATGTTGGTGCACGAGTTTTTTTGTTTGCCACAGGTTTTGTTAATGAATTTACTCTGTAGTTTAGTTTCAGTGTCATAACTCTATATCAATCGAATTTGTGTCGGTTCACCGCCGCAACACACAGTTTTTGTTCTTTTTAATATGTTGATCTGTTATATTTGAATAATAACATATTTATTTACTCAGTCACTACACCATGAGTATGATGTAACGCGTCGAGTTTGTTATTCACATTATTGACAAAGTTCCCATGCTAGAAGTAATTGGAAAGGTTTTCATATCCACCATTTAAAGGGGCATAAATTTGGTGGATGTTTTGTTAAATAAGTAGATCATCACATAAATATGTAGACAATATCCTTTCACATTATTGTTTCTCACACTCAACAATATAATAATTGATATGAAAGACAAACCTTAACAACTTTTCTAGAAATTTTTTTCTTTGTATTTGATATTCTACTACTAATAATATTATTAATATATAATGGCTTGATTAAAGAAATTTAAATAATTATACATTTTGGAATATTTTAGCTCACAAAAGGAATGATCTTCCGTGAGAGTATGAGCATGTGGCAAAATATATTAAGGGGTGCTTTCTCTTATGTTTTTCTTTAATACATACTCTATGAATCATGATCGTTTCTTTCTTTTGTCCGTTTCATGATTAAAGATTCTTCTAACTTTAATTTGGAAGTAATTTTCATTTAAATTTACATACATATGTATAGAAATAGAAAAGGCCAATACAAAACCAATTTCGAGTAAAGAATAATATATAAACATACTTTTATTGTTTCGGTGTGATACATTTGACGTTTTAACTGCTTATCTTTCTCCACCACTACTTGTGATTGCTTTCCACGCACCATGTGCAATCTTTATGCAACTCTTTTGAATTTGACGACACATACAATTTATATTCATGGACGCATTTTTATCATAATCAATTTTACGTTGAGAACTGTGATAACCGTATAAAACACTTGTATGTTGTTAAAGAATTAATGAGATATTAATCAGGCTGTTATGTAGTCGTCTTATGTATACACTTTGTTCCCGAGTTCCACTTAAGGGGAGAAAGGAAATGAAATGGATGGAAAGATAGAGGTGGGTGTGTTCCCAAGTTTTTTATGAAAATAAAGGAATGAAAAGTTCAAAACTTGAGTTCCCAAGTTTCATTTAAGGGTAGAAAGGAAAGGAAAGGAAAAATGGGGGAAATGTAAGGTCCTAAAGGTAAGGGTGAAAGTTTTCTTTCCAAAATGGAAAGAATTGAATGGAAATGAAAGGAACCCTTCCTTTCTTTTCTTTCATTAAGTTAACTCAGGAACATATTAAAGCAAGATGTGAAAATGCGTTGCGTGGTTTTCGTAGTTCATAACATATATCTTGGTTGAAACTTCTGTTTTAAAGGGTAGTAAGTGTATCTCAACACACACAAAATTGGACTATCTAATAAATAAAAATAGCATGATATTATTATATTTTCTGTGATACATATATTTATGGTTTATCTTTAATTATTGGCCAAAACGTTGATAGAAGTTGTACACGATTCATTAGAGTAAGTACCAACGTAGTGATGTCTAATGACCTTTGTGTGACCAAAAAGTGAGTTCAAAGTGAAGACACCTTCATGATTGTGTCAAATGGACCGTGGGTTGCATTATTCCTTATGTTTTGTTTAAGCGTGGCAACTAAAAGTAGATAAATTCCCCTATATTATATAGTGGACTTTTACGCATAGAAAAGAGCCGATCGGTCCCATAAGAACAAGAAAATATTTGTGTTTGATAGGCACATTAAACTTTGCTTGTTTGTACCAAAGACCAATTGACCTGTAAATAGCCCTATGACTTTCCTTGTAGGAGGTTGTGGGTTTGAGTCTCGCATCTTTTGTTTCAGGCTATGCAAGGTGATTCCCGATTGTGGGTCACCATGCTTTGTTCTTCGGGTGGAATGATGATTCATTTTCCAAAGTGATACCGGGTGTCCGAGCCTTTTCTATACAAAGAAAGTAAAAAAGAAAAATATTAAAAATAATAATAAATAAAAAGTTTACTTGTTTGTGTGAAGATGTTGACTCATAATGAATTTTTATTCGTGACAAGTCAAATATAATTCAGAAATCAATTATCCTTCTAATTTTCCACCTTGTCCGATGTCCACTAACGTTTGGACTTTGAATTAGGAGTAAATTGTAGTTTTAGTCCTGTGTTTTATCTAAATATGTGATTTTAGTTTAATAGTTTTAAATTTATGATTTTTGTTTATTTGGTTTTATTTTACTTACAATTAAACCTAACCCCACTAACCTCGTTATGTCTGGTCGTTAAACCAATCATCGTGCCCTTTACGTGAGCGGCATTTTTGTCAGCTTTTTTCCCTAAATAAACCCCAACTCTAATTTGTAAGTCCCCTCACGTGAGGGGTTGGGGTGTATTTGAAAAAAAGAAGAAGACAAAACTGCCCTTCATGTGAGGGGCATGCTGATGGGTTTAACAGACTTAACGGGGCTACTGAGGTCGAGTTTAATTGTAATTGAAATGAAACTATATAAACAAAAATAAAAATTTAAAACTATTAGACTAAAACCGGAGATTTAGACAAACCATGGAAAACGAAAATCGTTGTTCACTCTTGAATTTATATCTTTTTATGGTGTTTTAACTAAACCTTTTATTTTATAATGGTTTTACTCTATTTTCTTACATGGTATGACTTGAAAGCTCAATTTGCTTTTTCAACATTACAAACACTTCTATTATCTAAAACAAAAGAGTAAAGTGCCATTTTCGTTCTTTTGTTTGGCAAATAATGCGAATTTAGTCCAAAAGGTTTGTCTTTTGCATATGGACCCTCCATGTTTCCCAATTTTTGCCATTTACATCCAAATTACTAACCTAGTTAAATTTAATCGTTAAGTCAGGGGTAAACATGTCTTTTCACTCTTTCTTTATTATAATACTTATTTAAATGAACTGCGGTTTTCGTCCTTGTGGTTTGTCCAAATCTGCGGTTTTAGTTCAATAGTTTCAAGTTTGCAATTTTCGACCCTATTAAATTTGCGATTTTCGTTTTATAGTTTATTTCACTTGCATTTAAACCCGAATTTATTAACCTCATTAAGTCCGTTCGTTAACCCATATGCGTGCCCCTCAAGTGACGACCAATTTTGTCTTTTTCTCCCAAAATAAATCTCATTCATAATTTGCAAGTCCCCTCACGTGAGGGGCTAAGGTGTATTTGAGAAAAAAAAAAGATGACAAAACTGCCCCTCACGTGAAGGGCACACTGATGAGTTTAACGACCAGACTTAACATGATTAGTGAATTCAGGTTGAATTGCAAGTGAAATAAAATCATAGAGACAAAAATTGTAAATTTGAAACTACTTGACTAAAACCGCATATTTGGACAAACCATAGGGATGAAAACCGCAGTTCACTGAAATAAATATTATAATAAAGAAAGAGTGTAAAAACATGTCTACCCCTGACTTAACGATTAAATTTAACGGGGTTAGTGATTTGGATGTAATTGGCAATAATTAGGAAACGTGGAGGGTCCATATGCAAAAAATAAACCTTTTGAACTAAATTCGCATTATTTACCAAACCATAAGGACGAAAATGGCACTTTACTCAAAACAAAATAAAGAGTATCATTGAGGGTTTGAGGATTAGACAAAGGATACATACATTTAGTGGTGGATTCATAATTTTTTGTTGATAAGGTCCAAATTTTTACGGTATAAAATTTTCAGAACGGTCGGGTCGGGTCGGGTCGAGGCGAGGCGAGGAACATAATAAAACACGGAAATATGGTGTCATCAGAAATGAGTAACTAGAGAGAATCTGGATTATACTTATAACTCACTTTTATTCATACCCAAAAAACATAAAAGAAAATTATATATATGGTGTTACATACATGATCAAAACATGAAAAAGTAACTTTAACACAAATAAATGATTAATTATAATATACATACACAAGATAAATAATAAAAGAATATTCAAAACCCATGTTGTCATTATATATGTTTTATGGTGATAATGACTATACGGGAGAAACTAAAGAAAAACACAAATATCATAACTAAATAACTAATATTGATTAGGATATAAAAAAATAGTATGGTGAGGCTTAAACCTGCAACCTCTCAAAGAAAAAACAAGAAACTTTCCACTAGACCAGTTCAGTTTTAATAGTATGGGTTCCAAGTATTAATTTTTATGAAGTCCTTACAAAATTTAATATACCGCCTCTAAGTAATTTTCAAAAAACATTGGTGTACAGGAGCTCCGATCGGATCTATGTGGGACCACCCCTGCATACATCTAGAGATGACATTCTAATCAAAAGCATTTTAAACGAGTTAGTTTAGGTTGGTTTGGGTAAGATATTAAACTAAAAGAGTTAAAATGGATCACTTGAAATTCCACTTTGTTATTTTGGGGTCAAAATGAGTCAACAAATTTAATGAAATGAATCGACATGGGTTGGTGTCCTAGGGTAATGTGGTAAGTTTGGATCGGGATGGGTTTCAGAGGGGAACAGATTTTCACACGAGACAGATTTAGGCACTAAATAGGTTATGTTCAGGTTTTGAGCCGGCACGAGTTTTCGCACGGGACGGGTTGGTTTTCGGTTTCTTATTTTTTGGTCGATTTCAGATCTATTTTTGATTTCGGTTGATTTTTTCGGTTGCATATGTTTGGATTTAGTTTTTTAGTTTTGGCTTGATCGTTTTTTGGGTTTTGATCGGTTAAGTTTTGGTTTTTTGTTTCGTTTTCGTCGATTTAAAGGTTTTGGTTCGATTTATCGGGTTTTTTAGGTCGAATGAGGACAACGAGGGGAAACATTTTAGTTTTTTTTCTTTTTTTTTTCTTTTTTTTAAGATTTTGAGTTATGATTTTATTTATTTATTTATTTTTTAGGCTCATTTTTATTTCAACCTATTATGACCGTTTTAATCCGGACCTGTTCTGACCCAAATCAAAACAACCTTTTATTTAATTAACCCATTATAGCCGTTTTATTTAATTAACCCATTATAGCCGTATCCCTTTCTGACCTATAACCCGTTTCAATCCGTGACCTGTTCGGCCAAACCCAATATATTTGCCACCCCTACACATCTAAGGTTAAAGTAATATTATTATAAAAGTATTAATAAATTAAAACAGTTTTAAATCTTTAAAACATTTACAAAAATCAATGTTGGTGTGACTTTTACTTGGGGCTTTATTCTGGTAAGAATGGGCCTAGTGGAAGATACGGGCTGTGTGCCTGTGTGTGTTTTGGATTTGGTTAGAAGGTGACTTAAAACTAGGGATGTTCACGAACCGAACCGAACCGAACCGAACGCGGGTATGCAGCATGCTCATATTTGGTTTGGTTTGAAAGTGAGTCGAATCGAGCGGATTGAATTTATAGAAACGAGCGATATCTTTATGCTTGAAACCGAGCGGCTTGGTTCGGTTTGGTTTTGCTTGATTTCGAACAAAAGTTCCAATTTTAAATTTTTAAAACTTCAAAATATCATTAATTCAAGACTTTTCAACTCTAAATTGTCTAATACCTTTAAAATGTATAAAACTCATAGTTAACAACAAAACATATATAAAACGAGTGGCTATGGTTTAAATTTGAACTTTGAATTCAACACAAAAGAGGGAATTTTTAAAAAGTTAAAAAAAATAGTATACTTATATATATATATATATATATATATATATACATAAAGTTTATATATAAAACTAATAAATAAGAAATAATTAGAGCAAAACGAACCGAACCAAACCTAGTGAGGCTTTGCTCGTGCTTGGATTGTTTTTTTTGATATATATTTCGTTTTTCATTTTTAGTTGTTTATTAAAACAGGAAGGTAGTTTAGTTTCTTCTTCAATATGTGAGTTTATATTAGTTTGTTTTATGATTTCCATTTTATATATTTTTATCATAATTTTACCTTTTTTTTTGTTTTTAAATATAACTAGATAATACAATTTCATATGATGTACATATATAGAGATATCCTTTTTAGGTAAAAAACTAGATAAAAAAAACTCAAACCAAAGACAAAAGGTAGTTAGATCGGTGTAATAACAAAAATAATACGAAAGTAAGTTGAAATATTAACACTAACTAATATAGAAAAAGTTTATTACGACCCTCCAATTAAAATGTTCTGGTTCCGTCACTGCGTGAGATTTGTTAACCACTCACAGTGTGACACGTGTAAAGGTACGTGAAAGTTACTCCCAAATCTGTCTGCGTCGATAGTTTTCTGGCCAAAATCTTTTTCTCATAAATTCATCTCATTCGACGCATTTCAGGTGAATTTCATCTTTTTTTGAATAAAAAGAAGAGTTGTAAGAAAAGATGGATTTTGTTACAAATTATTTAAATTCGATGGTTTTTAGATGAAAGTTATCTTTTTTTTTGCATAAAAAGAATAGTTGTTTATAAAACATTTTTGAAAATCATATCCATCACCTACCACCGCCCACCGCCCACCGCCATCATCCACCACCACCACACACCGCCATCATCCACCACCACCATCACCCATTACATTCTTAACACTTGCCATATTTTTAAAACTTTTATAAAAATCATCTAAGGAGATTAAATTCGTTGGGAAATTATCGTTTTTTTTACCACCACCACACACCGCCATCATCCACCACCACCACCACCCACCACATTCTTAACAATTGCCATATTTTTAAAACTTTTATAAAAATCATCTAAGGAGATTAAATTCGTTGGGAAATTATCGTTTTTTTAAAACTTTTTTGAAAATAATCTAACAAGACTAAATTCATTGGAAAAGTATTGTTATTTTTGCAACATTTTTGAAATTTTTCGTAGGAGACGAAATTCACCTGAAATGCGTCGGATAAATTTTGGCCAGAAAATCATCGGCGCAGACAGATTTGGGAGTAACTTTCACGTACCTTTACACGTGTCACACTGGGAGTGGTTAACAAATCTTACGTCACGATTCCCAATCTCACGTTCCCGATTAGTTTGGTTGGGCTGGTAATTAAAATCACTTTTGGACTAATTTGGTCTTCTCTCTTCTATTTTAGACTATTTTGGAAATTATCCCTTTAAAATTTTACATGATATAAAACTGTTTGCTATTTAAATAATGTTTATGTATATCGTTACTCCTTAGGGAGGAGTGGGCACAACCCGCACCCACCCACCGAAAAACCAATCACCCACTAACTACTCACCAGTTGCCCTTAGCCTGCGGAACCCGCTACCACCGGTTCTCCATTAACCGTGAACTCGCTCCCTCTCTCCCTCTCCCCTACACACAAAATCAACACTCGATGTCGATATAACCAATAACGATTCCAATGGGTCCAAGACTCCAACCTAAAACAGGCCGGTCCTAATCATAAAGGCTGACATGGCCCGAACCAAACTGTTGGGATTTGCGGTTCTAGCTAGAGATGATCAACAAAACCGGTTCCTGGAACCGAACCGGTGGACCCGAACCGGACCCGAACCGGTTCCTACCCGTTTTTTGTAGGAACCGGACCCTATCTGATTCAACCCGATGATCCGTGACCGGTTCTTGCATTTCTGAGTGGGGGCGGGTAGGAACCGGAACCGAACCGGAACCGGTTCCTAACCGTTTTTTTTTGGCTGTTTTTTGACCGTTGGGGTCAAAAATAGCCGTTTTTTGACCGGTTACGGTACAAGAACCGGGTTAGGAACCGGTAAGAACCGGTTAGATAGGTTAGGGGTCCGAGGGTGGGAGAACCGGTTCGGTTCCCTAACCGGTTCGAGCCTGGAACCGGTTTAAAAGGTGGTTTTGAATATAAGAACCGGTTAGGAACCGGTTCCGGTTCCTAGTCCCAAACCGTTTTGAACATCTCTAGTTCTAGCTCTAACCAGCCAAGTTCAGTTGTCACAAAGACATTGATAGTAATCACAAAACAATGTCTGGATAGTATTAATAGTCAGATTAATATAAGTGATGGTCTCATTATTAAGAAATGATATTAGTTGAAACATTTAAAAAAAAGTACATCAAAATTCATTTATTGTCAATTCGTGTCTTATTAAGTTTAATAAGTTAAAAACGACGTGCTTAACACAACTATCAAACATGAATATGACTTGTTTAACTACTTTATATATCATGGCTATAAGACAATTTAAAGTTTCATGTATCAATAAGAAGAAATGATGGAATTTAGCCTACTAATTTCAATTATTTAAATTAATAAAAAAATAACGTACCAGACGTTAATATAAATAAATAACTTCAACTTAGAATTTTAAAGAATGTATCATTCTTTATCTTGGAATGTTTTTTTTTAAGGTCAAATCCACTTCTATATTTTTATTCAAAACTTAAGATAAGATGATAATCATATGATGTTTATAGTCATATATAATACGTTAAATTAACTTATACAAACAAAAAAAAGTATATCTTGTTCATGCTTACGTATAGTATAATTTTCCTCTAGTTATTAATAGATTTATTTTCCAAAATATATGTTTATTGAGATGATAATAAAAGATGTCTGATACTTTTTGAATAGGCTATTAAGAAGATAAGAATATAAGAATATTAAAGTGGCTGAGCTGATCATGAGCTGATCAACATAGCCCATTATGCTGTACAAGCATAATACAAATCCAACTTCACTTATTTGGTTGTCTTATTAGTTGATATGGGAAAGGTTAAAGTACAAATGAAATTACCATGCTAAATGTGAGAATCAAGTAGAGTAATTATATATACAATTAAAGTAATTATTTAATGAGGAAAGTGAGTATGAGGCTGTTATGCATCTAACTTAGATGTGAAACTCATCAAAACTACGTAGTTTTGATTAAAACCTAATTAAATCCCTAATATTCAATCCATCTATTACATGACAACTTATCTCCTACGCCCTGCTCTTGACAAATTGTATTCCAAAAATTTGTTTTTCTCTTTGCCATATATCAACAAAAAATGAAGAATATTCAGTTCATATACAACGTAAAACAAATATGAGTAAACACAATTAAAAATTCAGATAGTGAACATTAGTTCTTAACAAATGTATTCCGAAGATTTGTGATCCACGTTCGTATTAGAATCAACATGAATAGAATATAATAAAAGTTCAGAATAGTGAGCATTATCATAATCAAATAGCAAAATAATGGATAATTACCAAAGTCTAGAACGATGATTACCAGTTGAATTAATTTGGAAAATGAATATAAGCGGTTAAATTACGATTATAATTAAGATGCAAGTGGAATTGAAAACCTACTACCCCTGATCGCAATTTTTTTACTGATCGATATTAATGGAGAATATTGATTTGGAAAGAATAAGGTAAATAAGGGATTTAATTAGGTTTTAATCAAAACTACGTAGTTTTGATGAGTTTCACATCTAAGTTAGATGTATAACAGCCTCATACTCATTTTCCCCTTATTTAATTACATCAGAGAGTAATTATCATAGAGTAATTACATAATTACTCTACTTAATTCTCACGTTTAACACGTTAATTTTATTTGTATTTGATTCAAACCCTAGTTGTTATCCTATTCCATAGTGATCAATAAATCGACTAATAAGTCGTTTCATGGCAGTTCCGTCTATCACTTTATTGTGAAAGACCTGAGTGGCCGTTCTGCCTTATTTGTATCCGAAAATTAAACATAAATTTAAAAATAAGTATCTGCAATTTTATTTTAACAATACATTTTCAGTAGTATATGATATGCTTATAATATTATTCGGTTTTAAAAAAATTGGATAGGAGGCTAGGAGCACTTTTTTTACATATTAAAGTATCCACAATGCGAATACATAGATGGTCACCGATGATAACATGACAGGCGACATGCCGACATACAAAACTGCCACTTATGCCGCAATGTACAAGTTCGTCCATGGCCGTTTTCCAAGTTCACGTTCGTGAGGCTGGCGAGGAGAAACCTTACGATGAGCAAATGTGACCTTTAATTTTCTTTATTAATCATCTATCTATGTTATATTTAAAGGGTAGAGATACTGTACACTAATACCTTAACGTACGATAGGTACGCGAGACGCTCAAAGGCAAAAAACAAAGGCAAAAGTACTAAAGCCTTGTTCTTGAGTTTTTTAACTAAGGAAAGAAAAGGAAAGGAGAGGGAAGGATAAGAAAGGAAGGGAAGAGAATGAATTTTTTTTAATTAGGTGTGTTCTTGAGTCGGAAGAAATTAGAGGAAAGGAAATGATAACTTATTGGGAAAAAAATTATCCTTAGTAATCATCCAATTTTTTAGAAGATAACTTATTGAGAAAATATATCAATTTAATCCCTCCTAACTCCTCCTACTACTTTCCTTTCCATCCTAAAAAAAACTCAAAAACACCCATTTTTTAATTATCCTTAGTTTTCCTTTCCTTTCCATCCTTTAAAAAAACTCAAGAACAGGACGTAAACGCTCAAACAAACCCTAAAACGCTCAGCCAAAAACCTAACACGCTCAAAAACGGTTTTCGTGAAAAAAAGTGAAAAATTGATCGATTAACAATCCAAAACTGTTTTTCGGTGAACCAATGATTAATTGGATATGCATTGACGATTCCAAGATATTTGGATGTGATTAATCATGGGCGGATCTAGGTAATCGGGTGTGGGTTCACGGGAACCCACTGAGTTTCGGATTTTATATAAAATGCCTATATAAAATATGATAGTGAGCCCACATATAAATTGTGAGTGAACACATAAGCAAAGTTGAACCATGGTCTGATGGTAAAAACCTTGCTTTATTACTATGAGAACCCGGGTTCGATTCCCACTTGCAACAAGTTCTTTAATTTTTTTATAATTGGTTACTTAATTATTGGTGTGCATCTTACTGTCTTATGTTTAGCCCAACAACTTAGCTTGCATGCAAATCTGATTGCTATGTATAGAAATAGAGATAGGCTTAGCCTTTCTAAAAAATGTTTTGGTCATTATTTTAAGGAAACAAATATGATCTTTAGTAAAATCTCATTCTTGGTACACCGAATTGAACCGAACCATCGATTCATCGAAGCGATCCGAATAGTCGGAACGACCCGAACCGTAAGACCGACCCGAACAGTGAACCCATTGAAAAATATTCCTAGATCCGTCACAGTGATTTCATGGATCCATTTCGTGAAAAAGTGGATTCACGTACATATTGTATGTTAAGGTTTATTATATTGGATTTTTTCCCAATATTTATAAATCCTTAAGATATGAGCAAACATTATGATATTTATATGTCGTTAAAAATTACAAAATTACTTAGTTAAATAAATTATAAACTTGAAACAACGTTAAAAGCATATTTGGTTGTAAAAAAATAGATGTGAAAGGCAATTACCATGTGAAAAAGTACGTAGATAACGTGTCAAATTACATTGCACATTATAAAAACAGGGGTGTTTATTAACAATCCATGAATTATTTTGTGTAAATCGTTCAAACCGAAACAAACTGAGACTATCTAATCTCATGAATTATTTTGACTTCTGAGTTGGGAGTTATTTTAGGTAAACCACCCCATGACTATCATCAAACCATCTACATTAACCTAATATAAAATTCATAGATGTTAGTCCAAGTCATCTAAATGATATTCATAGAGGAGTCTCAAGTTTTAAATTTATATACACATTTTTGTTTTTTATAGTACATTTGTAACTTTAAAGTGAGATAGAAAACAAAATATAACAAAAAACTTCTACTTAAACAAGTCATGTATGATAACGGGTACTATCGTGGTTTAAAAAGTGTGCCTGGACGCAAGGCGATCTCAAGCACATCTCCCTTCAGTAGAGGTGTGAACGAGCCGAGTCACGCCAAAACTCGACTAGGCACGAGCGCCTTTTCTAAAGCCCAAGCTCAGCTCGTGAACTGTTTTAAGTCGTCATGGCATTAAAACCAAGCATACTTTGAAGAGTCCCTAATTATGGTATTAGCAAGGGTATGACGGTCGAATGGGTTAAAAGTGTACACGTAGAGTAGATACCAGTATTGTGAAGGTTAAAGAGTCTAGCCCAACTTATAACTATCAATAGGTTATTTTCACTTAGCTTAACGCATGCCTGATGCGCAAAGTGCACCTGTAAATAAAACATCGGCTGCCATACATGAAGCTCTCGTCTCGCTCCCTAAATGCCACTCAAGTACTCATGCTTTCTAAACCAAGTCTAAAAGGTAGGAGATCAAACACTCAATATCTAAACTATGTAACAAAATGATGCATTTGCCACATAAAAGTCTACAAAACAAATAATATTAAGTTAGACCTACACAATTTCTTATAAAACACCCTGTACATCAAACAACCAAGATAACAAACACCAACTTCTTTCACATTGACAAATCAAATATATATAGTTACCAATTTCACAATTCACATATTATAGCTCTACCACTACAACAAAACCAAACACTATATAATAATAATAATAATAATAATAATCAATAAACCAAACAGAAATAACTAAACTTAACCCGGTTTCACTTCGACACCAAAAGGATCTCAGGCTTCTTAGCTTTACTCGGCGTGTTAGCATTCGAACCCGTTGTAACAGCAGCCGATGCAGCCGCCACTGCAGCATCATCCCGAGCCCGCTTATCGAGTTGAATCAAACTCCGTGTAGCCAAAATCGCCTGCGGAACTAAATCATGTGAAGCCCTAGCATACAAACACCTCACCGCAACAGACGCTGCATCCTTCACATCGTTCGAATTCAACGGGCCTAACAAACAATGCGCTAAAATCCTCAAAACCGGCTGCAGTAACTCCCACGGAAGCAGTATTCTCGTCCCTCTACCGACACCATCACCCGACTCATCATCATCCTCAATCTCCAAATTCTTCATCTTTTCAACCACATCATTCCCCTCAATCTCAATTTCATCTTCCACTTTATCAGAGCCATTCACATTCACCCGTTCACGAACATTATCGAACTCGGACTTGCACGCGCAATCCTGCCCGGCCCAATCCGCTGCAAACCTACAGAAATCCCGCTTCGACCAGCTCGGCATCTGCGAGACCTGCTTAAAATAACAATCCAACGCAACCCCAACGATCGTGGCCCGCTTCGTCGACTTAATCGCCGTCTGCGGCTCCAACGGGGGCGACAACACCCCAACAACAGGCCGAAACGCCCTTGACCCGGAATCACTACCCGGGTTCACTTTGGCCGAATTGGGCTTCTTCTTGGCGCCGCTAACTCTGGGATAATGGTAGAGCGAGGGTTGCGATAAGTCGGGTATGGAAACGACAACCGGCTTTCCGCCTCGGGATTTCGTTTCGGAGGAGTATAAAGCGAGAAGGACCGCTTCGAAGCCGGAGAGTGATGGGGTTAAGGTTTGGGAAATTGAATGGATACGGGATAAATAAAGGCCGGATATTAAAGGGATGAAGGACAGGACGACAAGACGGAGGTCTGGGTCCGAGGAGAGGAAGGTGTCGTAGAGCCAGTTGCAGAGGTTGTCGTCGCCGGAGCCGGAGTGGTCGGAGGAGGTTAAGGAGAGAGAGACGGCGGTGTAGGCGGTTAAAGAGGAGAGTAGAGAGTGGGCCGGGTTGTCGGAGTCGGCCAAGGAGGAGATCGGGTTAGGATCTTGTGGTTCGGATTCAGGTATGGGTAAGAGGGTGGAGAGTAAGTGGATACGGGATCGGGCTTTGGAAATGGATTCCCACCAGGAATGCATTGGATCGGCGTTGTTGGTAGTAGTAGTGGTGTTGAGGATCTGGTGGTTGCCGTTACGGTGGTGGGTTTGGGAGGAGGAGGAGGAGGTGGAAGAGGAGGAAGGAGATCCGCCGGGGGCGTGGTGGCGGAAGTCCATCGCTGGTGGTGGGTTTCCGGTGAAAGAGGAACGTGGAGGTCCACGACTCAGGATGAAAGCTGTTGTTTTGAGTTGTGGGGGTGATTTTTCTTATGTTTCGTAGGATATTATTTTATCCAGAAACTATTTTTTAGGTATCTAGTAGTTTATTATGTAGAGATTATTATGATTTGCGTCACTTTATTTTAGGGGTGGAATCATGTTTAATCCCTAATTTTTTTTAAAAGCGTCTGTTGATTGTGAGTTGACTGTTTAAGGAAGTACTAAAATGATGTAACTACTTTTCTCTTACCTAGTTTTCATAAAAGAGTAATTGAAGTCAAATTCAAACTCAGGTATCTGAGAGTCCTAGTAATAACACAATGTGCATCGGCCAATTGGGCTGGTGACTTACATGTTATTATCTTGGAAATAAACTATCTCATGCATACACAATAGTTAAAACTCAATTCATGAAATTTTGATGATCATTAATCTTCTATTTCAATGTGCACAATGTGAACCGTTAATCTTCTATTTCAACTCGTTTTGATGATCAAATTGATGTTTTAACTAAGTATTCAATTACATTTAACAAGCTTGACAAATTCAAAGAATTTAAAAAATCTTTCAACCATGTTCATCTATAAATAGACCCTCTCATCTTTGCTACAACTCAATTCACGAAATTTCTCTTGTTCTTGCTAATTGGAGTATTTTTACCTAATTTGACTTTATAAAGTCAGTTGTCCGAGTTCAAGATTTCTCCTTTTATTATCTTGATTTTTTCCGGGTTTGTTAAGTTATATTTTTCCTTGCGTGTTCGAGTCGTTTAGAACTTGATGTTATGTTAAAGCTAATTTAACAACAATGTTAGTTTATAAAAAAAACAACAAACTTGACTCATTTATTTAGTTATTCGGTTTAGTTTAGTTAATTTTTTCCAACATCAAAAAAATTGATTATTTTCATCTCATCAACTCAAAAATAATTTTTTTAACAAGTCGGAAATGAACCCATCATAAAAGTTGAGTTCGGGTCCAACCGGAAACGAACCACTCGCTTAACTCGTTTAGGGTCCGCTAGGATTTTTCTTGAAACGAGCCCTGTAACAATACGGGTTTTTTCGTTTAATATTTTGTGACCGTTACCCGACCTGTTTCTATGTTCGGGTAATTTTATCAATAAAATATCACACTTATCGAGTTATTATTATTTTATTATTATTATTATTATTATTTAATATATTTAATTAATATTCAATATATATGCATTTTTAACCCTAAATTTAAGTTTTATCTCTATATGTACCCTCATCCATAGTCCAGGGACTGAAGTACAATTATGACAATTATATTATACCAAACCTATTTATCCAACTTGTAAACCCAAATAGAGTACCCAGACCTGTAAACCCGTGACCCAAATTGTTTCTTGAACCAATCTTCGCATTTAACATGGAATTGATCGGTGCATCTTATTCATTATACCCAATACGGCCTTACCGACATAGATAACTAGGAATTAACGATCAAAACGACTGTGTTTGCATTATTATACTAACCGCCTATAACTCAATTGGTATGTATCATTTATCATAGATCATAACTCAATTACTCGTGTCTACACAATCACATACACATCACAAACCAAACCCCATAAGCAGTTATATTATCGTAGCCTGCTGTTACTTGTTCTTAATTATGTTTTGGCCGTATACAAGTTGATCAAATTAACTATCGTTTTAACACTGTATAAGGTAATAGTTTATATGTGTCTATTCGTTTTAATGTCAGCAACATTAACCCCATGGTTAATTGGCCAAATGATTAACGATTTGGCCGATTGAATTATTAGGGTTCTTATTTGAATAAGGGGTTTTTAACTGTGCGTGGGTTTTTGGCTGTGCTTATAAACTTTTAGTTTCATGTTTTAACAGTTGACATCCCCACCTCAGTTCGTTGGGTGTGTATGTGTTTAAGGTTCTGGTTGAATGGAGGGCGCGGGTTCGAGCTCCTCCATGCCCGTTTTTGTTTTGGTTATTTTAGGAAAATCATATTAATAATATATTACTTATTTTAATTCATTAAACTATAATATAAATAATATAAATATAATAATTAATTAATATTTAATCAAAACCGGATTTATTAATTGGTCGTTTGTTCGTACTTTTGTGTTGGTTGGGTGTGTATGTGTTTAAGGTTCTGGTTGAATGGAGGGCGCGGGTTCGAGCTCCTCCATGCCCGTTTTTGTTTTGGTTATTTTTGGAAATTCATATTAATAATATATTACTTATTTTAATTCATTAAACTATAATATAAATAATATAAATATAATAATTAATTAATATTTAATCAAAACCGGATTTATTAATTGGTCGTTTGTTCGTACTTTTGTGTTGGTTGGGTGTGTATGTGTTTAAGGTTCTGGTTGAATGGAGGGCGCGGGTTCGAGCTCCTCCATGCCCGTTTTTGTTTTGGTTATTTTTGGAAAATCATATTAATAATATATTACTTATTTTAATTCATTAAACTATAATATAAATAATATAAATATAATAATTAATTAATATTTAATCAAAACCGGATTTATTAATTGGTCGTTTGTTCGTACTTTTGTTAAATCGTAAGTATAGGTATATATTTACATATGTATATGTATATATATATGTGTGTGTGTATAACAAGTATTAAAAATTAATAAACGTTTTAACAATAACGATTATAATAAGGCTTTTAATTTATAATACATAATTAATATATCTTATTATTTAACGTGATAAATAATTATTGATACAAGTCTTTTGTAAACGGATTTATTTTTATATAAAATAAAATTTAAATAAATTATTATTTCACAAATACCCGATCGATCTCAAATCGTTATTAATCTATATAATCTATTCACTAATCAATAGTATTTCTCCTATTACTCTTACTTAGGATTTTCTCGCACTCATTCCTCTTGCTTATTTGATAAGGTGAGTAATCACTCCCATCTTTTTACCATTTTTAAATGTTATGGGGACATATGCGTACTTTATGTTATTCACATATTACTAGTATTCATTGTAACAATTCGGGTTTTCCATATTCTATTTTTTAACCGTTACCCGACCCATTTATATGTTCGGGCTATCCTATCAATAAAAAAACCGCATTTATCGAGTAAATTAATTATTATTATATTATTGATTAATTATTTGTATAATATACATTTATAACTTTCAAAAGGTTGCAAATCTAACCCTTAACTAAGCTTTTATCCAATTATGTTTCAATCTTCTTAATTCAGGGAGTAAAGTGCAAATTACACATATTAATATTATTATAACCCATCAGATTCATTTACCCAAGATCCGAACCAAACCCTAGACCCGTATTACGAACCCGTTTATACTAAATTGCGACTTGGACCTCAATTCTCGTAATCAAAATGGTAATTGAATTATAATTCTTATTATACATTCCAAGTTTGGCCTAACCGACGTTCTAATTTAGTTATATCGATAAATTTTGATATGTTCTACCTAATATACTATGCCGACAATAATACGATCGTGTTATACAAGATACCGATTGTTATAATCAAGTTAAACACAAAATTAATCCTCTAACCCTCGTCGTCATAACCCCTCAACCCAATTAGATTATCATCACTGTTCGTTTAAATTAACCAGTTATATATCACAATACGACCTAATTGATTTATGAATTGTATTCGTCACTGATCAATTAATGAAACCATAACATGTAATTGATTAACAACTGATTAACTCAACTGTGATTTCTAGGGTTTAAACTGATTTGGGAATCATTACTGTTAGTTTATAATTAAACGGTTTGATGTTATAACTAGGTTAGCCACCAGTGGGCTGGTGGACCCCTGGTTAGACTTTGGAGTGGCTGGTCGCGGGTTCGAACCCCAACCATTCCCTTTGTGGTTATTTTTGGTAATTTTATTATATTTAATCATTTTTAATTAATATTAAGTATAATAAATAATATTTTATTAAAAACCGACAATAATACATGTGTTATTCCACATCTTTATATGTATGTATAAATATATATATGCATGTATATATATAGGGGTGAGTTAACGTACAATAATAGGTTATCGTACATTAGGTACGCGAGACCCTGCACCACCCAATCCTAATTGCAATTAAAATTATGTAGTGGCATAATTGTAAATAAATCAAAAGATACTTCTCGCACAACAGATCGTCATTTGCTGCAAGCCTACAACCATAATCAATCATCCACAAAACTAAAGCATAATCAAAATCGATAAACCCATTATCGCTATAGGTTAATAATATTCAAATTGATCAAAAATTGGTGATTTAATCAATCGATTTGATGTGTAAGAGGCTTTAAAATCATCAATCGATTATGGAATTACAGAAATAACGCACTAAATTGAGCTCTGATTAGGGTTCAAAATATTATGTTTAAACGTTCTAAAACAAAACTGAAGACCTTTAAACGTTCTGACAAAAAAAGAACATCATTAAATATTCTACCACATTCAAAGAAGTTCCGGGTGTAAAAAATTGAACATCTTTAAACATTCTAATACGTTCTAAGAAGTTCATGGTGTTTAAAAAAGTTTAGAAGTTTTGATAAAGTTTAGAAGTTCTGGGTGTTCAAAAAATTGATCAAAAATTGATGATTTAATCAATCGAATTGATGTGTAAGAGGCTTTAGAATCGTCAATCGCTTATGAAAATACAAATTAACACACTTAATTGAGCTATAATTAGGTTTCATGTTTAAACGTTCTGACCAAAATGAACACCAAAATGAAAAAAAGCTTAAATCTTATCTTATTAGGATATAATTATGGACTTTAGAATGAGCGATAAGTTATTAGCGTATAATTTACAAGTTTGCCACTGCGTGTCTTTTGAAATCGACATTTAAAACTGTCGCGTACGCATTGTACGATAAGTTATTAGTGTATTTGATCATTTACCTATATATATATATATATAATAAGAGAAAAGATCAAATAAGAAGTTTGATTTTCCTAAGAAGGCTAGGAAGGAGGGTATTTTTGTCTAATACCTTAATATTGAAACCCACTTAATTTAATTTTAAAAACCCACTTAAATTCACTTATCTCCTACAATCACCACCGCCCACCGCCACCACCTTGCCGGAAAAGTCTTCGAAAATTTCGTCGAAAAATAAAACACTATGAAAAACACAATGAAAAAGACACAATGTAAAAAACACAATGGAATAAACAATATGAAAATAAAAACACAATGACAAAAACACAATGAAAAACACAATTAAATTACACAATGTAAAAAACACAATGCAGAAAACACTATGAAAAAATAAAACACAATTGTATAACACAATTTTGTAAAACACAATTATGGTAAATACATTCTGCAAAAACCCACGAATTTTTTTTTATTTTTATAAAGCAATATAGTACTCATATAAAAGATAAAAAAAACACTTGTTTTTTTGGTGAAATTGTTTTGAAAAAAAAATGTCGTATAAAAAAGTTATGGACGTTTTAAAATGATGGGGGAATTTGACATGTGCCTTGCATGTGGAGAGAATGTGTTATCCCTATTATGTCCTTACCATTGTTTTACACTTGATAATCTCTCTAATCTAATCTCAACCATTCAATTCTCAAATGAATGGACAAAATTATTTTATATCATTTCTAGGAAAACTAATATTCTTGTTATAACTCAACCCTAAAAAATAATACTTGTTATAAATATAAATAATTAAGATGTTTATAATTTATTATCTATATATTAGGTTATAATACATATATTCATCATCTTCTTTCTTAAGACACCTTCAAATTAAATGTTTATTGACCGTCCGGCAAGTTCCTTGGCAACCATCCCGCTTGCATATTCAATGCGAGTCATTAAGTCTCCGACAGTACGTTCACTTTGTGATAGCTGGAGCAATTGAATTCAGCTGTTACGATTCTCCCAATTTAACGCTAAATCGATGCAATCTTTCATTGTTTCCCTAACCACTGAACCCTAAACCGATCCCACAAATCTTCTCATCTGAATCCGAACGAAGGAAAAATTTGTTAAAATATTCTTTTTTCTCAACGTTGGTGCTTTTCTTTTTCTGTTAGTGTGATCTTTTGATGGAAACTTATTTGTTTTTTAGGGTTTCAGATGTGTATAATCTAGCAGTATCTGCTCCATTATGTGTTGTTTATGTTAGTTAATGCTTTCTACATCCTTTAAGTTTATGTTGTTTACACCATTTTCTGATGTTATGTATGACTGTTTTTATGTTTTTTTATTTGTTTAGTTTTGTGTACAGGTTGCTAACATTTCAATATTCATGATGTTTCAGTCACCTGGCACGTTTATCTTGTCTTCGGGTATGCAAAGTATAACAGTTTTTTAAGTCTTTCAAATCATTTTTAAATATTTAATGGTTTTGTTACAGAACCAAAATGCTCATGAGGCACTTGTGGAATTTATTGCTGCGAATTTTCTTTTTTTTGGTAAGCCCATTGTTGTATCGAATCAATATGGTGATTTGAAAACGATTAAGTAGGCACCGCACCGTCGGCAGTCTCGATTACAGGTAACTTTCTAAAACTATCACATTTTGATCGTTTTGTTGAAGCTAGGGCTAATCTTATAATGCATACTAATATAAAAGTAGTAGCTATGTTATACATATATATATATATATATATATTCGTTGAGTGTATGTGTTAATTTAGGGAATAAAGGTTGTTGCATGTTTTTTGTGTAAATTTAAGTGTTTCTAAGCTGGCAATGATCCTAGGCTGTTAAAGTCACCATTGATATTTCCTCGAAAGCTGGCAGTTGATGTATTTAACAAACACCTTATCATTTCAGACAGTAACGCAGGTTATTTTATATTAGTGACTGTTTATTTGGTATAGTGACTACTGATTTCTGGTGGATAAGCGGGGAGCAGTGGAAAATAAGGTCCGCATGATGGCAGTTTTGACATTGCAATGTTCGACCGCCTACAGGTCAATCTCACATATAATATTTTACTTTTTATAAGTTTCTTAGTTGGGTGTGTTTTAATAATGTACCTGGGCTTTCGTATTTTTCATGTTTTCGTTGATGAGTAATTGCTTATGTTTGTTTTCATGTTTGTGTAGGGTTTGGCATACAATGCCACTAAAAATCCTCTGCCCCGAATCTGCATATGAAACGGGCATATGGAGTTAAAGCGCTATTCGAGATCCTATATATGACAATTTCCATGTGAAGGTATATATTTTTGTCCAAAAATAATTATTTAATGTTATTTGCGTTAACCTACTAAAAATGTTATTTTTATGCTGGCCTTTAAATCACTACCACCTTTGCTTCATCAAAATAACTCACTACTCATATGAGCTAATGTGTTAGATACTTACTAAGCACAAAAAGTTTTTTTTTTGTGAGAAAATGATGTTTTTTCAGTTAATGTGGTCTGTTTGGGAGTGGGCCCACCAGTTTTGGTGGAAACTGAGTTGGTCTGGGTCAAAGAAAGTCAACATCCTGTTTTGGGTGAGCCCGGTTTGAGTTTTAACCCGGCTTTTTGGTCAAAATGTCAGTTTTACTGGTTTGACACAAGTTTTTAACTTGGTTGGATTCAAACCGGTTTCAAGGTTTTGGGTTAAAAACCAACTAAACATCCTTTATGCCATAAAAGTTAGATTTTATGAGTAACCCATGATAAAACCTTTTTGTCTATTGATGGTTTTTTTTTCATTGTCTCAAACGGGTCGCATATGAATATGTTATCATTCTAAATATATTTTTTTATATTAATGTTTACTATTCTTTGTCGTAACGAGTATTATTGGTGGGTCAATGTGCGCTGCTCAGTCAAGGTTGCACGCTACTGGATACGTATATGAAAAACAAGCTGCACAAGAGCTTGGAAAGAAAGCAATTTACCTAGATGCACCATTTATGTCCGAGTGGGTTTGGAACAAAGGTCATTTTTTGAAATCACAAATTACTTCAACCAAATATAAATCTTAAGAAACAAAAAAAAGGCAAATTGTCAAAGCAGTAACCTACTTTTGTCATATTTATGTCTCATATAAACATAAGTTAAACGAGTTTGTAGAAAAATAATTCATCAAACGTCACGTAATAGAAATGTGACAAAGTTGGTTAATTATCTTTCATAGAGTGAACCTAACTTTCAGCTTGCAATTAATGTAACTTCAAGTAGACAAAGTTTAAAACAGATGAAAGTAGGCCTGTTAGTGTTGTTAAATCACAACTAGAATCTATCAAGGATACACTCGTGAACTCAGTTTGGAAATTGAATGTAGTAGATATTTAAGTTACATGTTTATCAAATAGTGAATTGAAACTTAGTATAAACCAACATTCTTTGTTTGGGTATAAACAAGGGATAATGTGGGAGTGTTTTGTTCGGGTTGTAAACGACTCGGCCTGGCCAGTGGTCGGCTTGTTTATCCTTATGACCTGAAATGTTTATGCTCCTGCCTTCTCTTGAAATTTGGTATTTAATGTATGAAAACTAAATTTGAGATGTGTAACATGCTCCTGCCTTACCTTGAAAGAGGCAGTTCACTTTCAAGGTAGTGATACTACACATTTCAACTTCAAAATTGATATAATCATATGTTATAACTACATCAAACTTTGTAACATCTAGCAAATACCACATGAGGATTAAAAAGGTTTCATGTTATACCTGTTTAAGAACCCATATCTGTATATTAGGGATGTGTATGGGATAGGATGGTTTCAGTGTTTCGGCTCATATACAAAATTTGTTTTAAAGATTTTTGAAAGCCATTCAGGTTCGGTTTACTCATTAACTTACCTTGTGAAATTACTGCACTAAAATTAGTTCTAAACTTAAATGTTATATGTATTTATTATTATTTACAAATTGGTTAAAAAGAAATTTGTGGCATACTTGCATTGCTAGTTATTGTGAATTGGCACTTTAATGAATCAGATTAGCTTAAAAAAGACATACATGTCGTGAAGTGCAGTCTCTTTCGATAGGGCATTTTTAAAGCTTGACTTTCAGAATTCAAACAACTTATTAAAGCTCAATTTTATTTGATTCATGAACGGGGCTTGGTTATTTTACACCTGATTTCAGATGGATTTATCTTATTGAGAGACCGGAGCTATGCGATGTAAGTACAGAACAGACACATTTGAATATTTACTCAGGAAGAGTGAATGCTTCTGGGTTCAGTTATCTTTTTTTATGACTTGAGTTTGTCAACTAAAACTTCTGTATCTTCATGGGACTTTTGAATCTGGTTTAGATTCTATATGATGCTATGGATGATTGTCCTTTTTGTATTTGACTATATTAGTATGTGTAATTAGTTTTTTTGTTATTATTATTATTATTATTTTTATTGGCATTTGTTGTTTAGAATTGTTAGACGTCGGTTTTTAAGTTTTTATTATAAGATGAAATTTGGTTTGAGAAGGGACTACGATAACCAAAATGTCATAATGTTGACACATATACAATGATACAACTTGGTTATTATGGTGGATAATTAGAATTTTGATAGATTATATCATATTTGTAGTTATTGGAAGTCATTTGAAACTAACATGACATGAAATTTACTTTTGTTATGAGAATGAAAATCAGGTCATTTCCATAACTTAATCTGGTCTGACCTCTGTTTAAAAGTGTAATTGTTGGATATTGGTGCTAATGTTTGGGGATTTATGTGATTAAAAGATGGATTATGATTTATGTATTACATGTGAAAGTCAAAGATGAAGATTGGTCACTAATAATGGGTATCAACTCCTTATGTGTAAGGAAATGTCAAGAGCAATCTGTGTATTAAGAAAATATGTCATGTCAACAATCCATGTGGTGTGTTTGTTTGTGACGAGAGGTTGGTTTAAATTTTGTTTTATCTTCAACATTTTGTATTTCAGTTATGCATGATTAATTTCCTATTAAAATTACATTTTTTTTGCAATTCACAGATTTTGTATTTCTTTTAATATACCCAATTCGTGTACATATAAATGAACCCGTCAGCTTCATACCGACTAAATCATATACAGTTGACGTAGAGACCCAATAATGAATGGAATTAACACACTAGACATACACTCATATGCACCATACAAACTAATACGACAATTTTTGGATGGACGAAATAAAATGTTTCAAATCAAGAATGGTTGATTGGTAATACACAACAACATTGAATTTGACATCAGTTGAGATATCCGCGGCAACGCGTTAAGTACAATAAAGTGAATTCAGTTTGACCTATTTTTGTTATTTCATTTATAGTTGAAGCTTCAGATCTTGAAGATGATAAGCTTCATGATGACATCAAAGCTGCAGATTTGAACATTATGTAAATTAGGCCTATTCTTAGTTTTAAATATTATTACAGTTATGACATTTGAGATCTTTGTTAGCCAATCTTAAAGTGATATATTCATATATTAGATTTTTGTTGTTGTAGATTCCAACAATTGTATGAAGAAGATGGAGAACAAACTGATTGAAATGAATCAAGACCGGCTAAGAAATAAACGGTGTGTTTTTAGTTAGCCTATTGAGATTTTGAGATACAAAATGAGTTTCTAGGTGTACGTTTGATATTTTAAATAAACATGAAAATTGTGTTTAATTATAGTTTGTATTTTCTTTATGCAGGCTGCTTGTTTTTAACGGTGCTAATTTGCATATGAATTAATGGATTGACGACATTTTTTACTTTAGGTATGTGGAATATTATTATTTCGCCGCTAATTTCGTAATATTTTGAGTGATTTAGGGTCATTCAGCCTTACTTGCATGATATTTTGATGGAGAGTCTATGTTGTTTTTGCACCGGTTTTTCGGTGCACAGGTGACAAGTCAAACCGGTAATATCCGTGGGTTCTTTAAAGCTTGATCTTGCCCTTGGTGGTTGAATGAAATAAGAATATTTTTTAAATTGGTAAAGCAATTGACAAAAATGATCTTAGAATTGTCACACTTCTCCGTTTCAGCCTCTTATTCTCGTTTTCTGTTGGAAATTATATTATATGCACCTACATCAGTCAAATTTGTTCCATACGTCTTAGGAAGGTTAGCCTTTACTTACCAACTTATTTTATATATTTTTGTTATATAATTATAAAGAGTGCAACATGTTGGTGATAAAATGTTATAAAACCCCATGATTGGGTGCAGTTGGTTGGTGATGTTACCTGCAACATGGGCTTTTGTTGGCGCTGATACATTTGGTCGAGCGATCACTGCGAGTTTATACAATTTTAATGGAAAAGGTATATGGTTTTTTTTATTGCTATTAAGTTGTAATATTTTGCAGCAAGAAAGAACTAGGAGTGGTTTACCAGGGAGGACAAATCATCTACTGACTTTGGGGGTTAGATATTGGCAACAACATTGGCCCCTGGATAGAACCTATAGCATGCAGTTGCACGGTTAGCCGAGTTTAGGCATGTGGTCTTCCATATATGTATGTGTGTGTGTGTGTGTGTGGTATTGCATTGTTCATTAAATTCTGTTTGTTTGCAGGGGAGGGCATAATCCATCATACATGTACCGGCTCATAGCAGATTACTACTCTGCTGATGATCTGGTGTTGCAACAGAGGCCAACTTCTTGATATTGGTTTCAACATCCATATCTGTTTTCATTCATGAGTAAGCCAAGCCTTTGATTTCATTTGCTTGATCTTAATGTTGTATTTCGACTTATTATAACTGTTGTTGATTTGGTAGGTGTAATTGAGGAGTGTTTTGTATAGCTCTGATTGCGGAGGAATTGCAGCAGTTTTGAAAGGAGCTGGAGCTGGATGATTAGGGACAATGATAACATTTGTGAGAATGTGGTTAATTTATGGTATGATGTGCTGTTTGTTTTAGATCCTTTTGTCTCTGTTTTGTTTTGCAAATAAGTGTTGCTAGACCCAAAATGAATGATGAAATATTATAATACTCAAAACCATCAACATTAGGAATGGTGCCGAGTTTTAGCACCACTTGTATCAGAATCAAGCTCAAAGAACACATCAGAATTATTATTAAAAACTGTAGTAAACTTTTAGGCACTTTCAAACACGTTCAGTTAAAAGTCTACTCTACTTCACCTGAAAATTTAATTATTAAATAATTAACATAATTATTAATACCTGAATTCATTTTTTTTGGCCTAAAGCTAAAGATTTCAAACTCAAATAGCAAAAACTGAAAAAGCCGAAACCAGACTAATACCAAAACAAAATCAGAAACCGAAAAAACTGAAACCAAAAGGTTTCAAAAATCTATAAACCGAAGTTTTGGTTTAATTCAAACTGCAATGAACCGCACTATGCACACTACCACATGTAATCAAGTTTTTTTAACTTTAAATACAAGGATACAATCGGTATTTCAAAATAATAATGTAACATGCATCCCATTCACGAATAATCCGCCCAAGCAATTTGTCATAGCTATGATCAAACATGCAATATATGGACACCACCTACATAAACCATGAAACCAACCACCATCGATGCCTTGTAGAACCACAACCGAAATGAACTCAATTCTTCTTCTTCAACCTTCAATTCTTCACCAGTAGGTTCATTCTAGGGTTTCAATTGAAAGCAATTAATTGGCGAATACTTCCGCACATCAATTAATTAGTGGTACCAAAAGTGATGTAAAGATGTCTCTACAATGCTCTATGTTGAGAGTTTGAGTTAGCCGTTTTAAAAATCACAAGAAATTAGATATGAAGATTAAAAACAAACATATGTTAAAGATCAAATATTTTTTTTGTGTTAAAAGCCTAATCTTTAAATTGGTTTTAACAAAAAAAAACCCTCAAATATGCTATATAGTTATACATGTAAGCATACAAAGATCAACAACTTGAAGAAAATAACACGGCCAGACCTCAAGAGTAAACAAATATGGTCCAGGAAATACAAAAACTATTTTAATTCACAAACCAAACTCATAACCAAATATCCTCAAAAATTTCAAACACTCGAGGAACAAAAATTGTTGTATAAGCAAAGAGCTGACCCACAAATGCGTTACGGTGCTTAGCATTTTCCGATAAGGCCCGAAAAGTAAATAAAATTCCAAGATATCAGTCAATCACATCTAAGGTTAAAACAAAAATATTTGCAACCTCGATTTTGTGAAGAACAAAAGAGTAAAGAAGAAATACGTATGCGTTTTAACAACTTATCTGCGTATTGTGCTTTTTTTAAAAACAAGCGGTCCTGAATGTTAGAATGAAAATGAGGGATCATGCTTGTCAACTTATTTGTAGGTGAAACGAGTTGTTTACATTACAATAACCAGTTGATATCGCTCAGTTCAAACTCGTTATTCTTGGTGTATAATAAGCATAATCATGCTTACATTAGCAATCCCAATTCTTAAAACACTAGATGAATTTATCATTCAACAAAACAAGCTGCTTAGGAAATGTAGAATTACTTAATATTAATAATAATCAACTATATTAAGTTATACCAATAACTAGTTGATATATATAATAAGTTGATAATAAAAAAGCCCTAAATCATTTGCCCTAAATAAAATTCATCATCACATACTATTACTAATAATCCTTCTCCTGGCTAAAAACCTAGCAATCGGAGGCGTAAGAGCGATCGTAACCGGAAGGAAACAAAGCCTTATTACAAAGCACCGCCAGCTCCGCCGTCCGGTTCTTCCTTCGGACCGATCTTATCGAAGACGTAATCGAGTTGTTTGAACCGGAGTTTCTCCAAGGCGGCTTCGACGTCGAGGTTGTTTTGAATGGCGACGTAGAGTCAGGTGATGGACGACTAAGCCGTATTTCTTCACGGAATCCACCTCCGGCCATTGATTGAAGATGGAAATGAGGGTTTTGAATTTAGGAAGGGTTGTCTGGATTCATGAAGCCTCCCTCCACATCAAGTAGTAATGTTGTTGGGCTGGGCTGGGCTGGGCTGGGCTGGGCTATATTTACAATGATTCATAAAAAATGTTATCGTTCGGGTTGTAACTCATCCGGTTTGGTCAAAACGTAGAAACTAGTTAGTTGATGTGGAAAATATACAAATCGGCTTGGTTGGTTTGAAACTCGCCTCGAGTTATGAGCCGGTTTGGGCAACTACAAGGAATTGGGCATCCAATCTTAGGAATGATGGGTCATGTAGATAGTGTTAGGTAACATGTTAAAGAGACTTCATGGTATTATACGGTCCAAGTTTTAGTCAGGTTTCACGCGTCCAACAACATCGGGACCTTTAATGATGTTGGACTTAACAACACGATTGGAATTAGGTAATAATTTTGGAAATTTGAAATTTGTTTATATATCAGCTTAGATTTTAGGAGCTCATTTTTTCTAGTCACATAAGGCAACTGAATTCTTAGCAACGGTCATGTTACTTATCCAAATAAACATTTAGTTCCATGATACCCCCAAGATATAAGACTGAAAAACTATGTGAATTAGTTTTGTATCATTATTGCACTCTATTACTCTAAGGGGGTGTTTATGATTCCTTATTTTGGCCTTCTTATAACCTTTTAACTTTTTATAAAGTTAAATGATATTTAGAAGTTTGTATAATGTAAGTGGAGAAGTTGGATAAGTTACAACTTTATAAATTCACTTTTTCATAAGACATAAGCAGGACAAAATAAGAAAGTCCAAAACCCTCCTAAATGCCTGAACATTCACGCTTTTAAGCTTGCATATGAGTTCTAAACATAACTACTAAAATATACAAGGAAACAAAAATGACAAGTGTGAGAAGAATTTGTGGCCACACAAAAAGACTACTTAACAAAAAATTAATAAAAAAATCATAACTCGAAATAAAATAAAAAACGAAAAATTAAAAAACCAAAATGTTTCCTCGGCATTCTGGTTCCAAAAAAAACCGACGAAAAGACAATGCCGAAAATGAATAAACAACACAATAATAAATAAAAAAAGACACAATATGTCACAAAATTTAACACAATAACGAACAAAATATAATACAATGTTGAGTAATATAACACAACATAAGAAAAAAAAGACAAAATATCAAGGAAAAAAGACATAATCAATGACGAAAATAAACACAAAACACAATAATAAATAGAAAAACACAATGTTGTTTTTTTCCTCAACATTTTGTCTTTTTTAATTTTTTTAGAACGAGGAAGACGGTGTAAACATTTTTGAAAATTTACTTTTCATTTTTTTATTAAATTTTGAGTTATGATTTTTTTAAATTAATTTTCATTATTTTTTACAGGTTTTATTCTGTGGTTAAAATTCTTTCTCATCCTTCCCCCCCCCCCCCCCCCCCGCGCTAAATAAAATAATTTAACACTAAGCTAGCATATGTATTCTAAACATAACTGTTGAGAAAATTTGAAACTGTATGTAAAATCTGAAAGTTTGTATTAGTTTTCCCAATCTTCAACTCTTCCACAATATTTAATAATTGTTCTTCCAATTTCGTCATTCTCGTAGCATGCTCGACTTTGATTAGAGGGTAGGGTGGTGGACGGTCACCCTAATTTTAATGTATTTAAATTATATAGTATTTTAATGTCAAAACCTAATTACTCAACTAATTCAAGTATATAAAAAGTACTTTCTTGAAAACTCAAACTAAATCAATTTAAATTTTTAATTATTTAAACCGAACAGAAAATCTTTTAACTTAAAAGCCCATAACTATTTTAACTAATCTTAAAGAAATGTTTGAAGTTTATTGCTAAAACGTGTAGTTTGAGGGAGTCGAGGACTGACTACCAATAGTGATAAGTTTTACCTGAAGCACACAACGTTATCTTAAGTTTCTCTCGCCGCCCTGCTCTCTCACGGTTGGTCTCCTGTTTCAATTTAACTCTCTAATTTGATCCTTGTTTCCTATATATATATATATATATATATATATATATCATCCATCAGTATTTGAATGAAATCAAACTAAAAACGATACCCATTTATAAAACCCTCAAATACTTTGTGGTTTTGACAACCCAAATCAGCTTCAAACTGGTGTTTTTTAAGATGCACATAAGGTGTTTGTGAAAATGCCTATATTAAGTTCACCAATTCAGGGCCAGGGCCTCTATGCTTGAACTCGGTTAGAACCATACAGTTCAATCAAAGGCCATACCATCTTCCAAGAAAGACTTGTTATTATGTTGGTGTTCACATGAATAAAGATTTTCGGGTTATAAAAGTGGTTGATGAATCTAATTTGGATTGGAAAGGGGAATTTCTAGGAGAGATTGACCCTAATCCTCTAAACAAGAAAAAACAAAAAGAAAGATCCGAATTGCTTCAAGAAACCGACTCTACGGATTGGTGTGTAAGAGCTAGGAAGTCTGCACTCGGGTCTATTCAAACCCGAGGGTTGACCAGTGCGATGGAACAACTTATGAAACGTAAAACCAAGAAAAAGAAGAAGAAATCGGTTTCCGCCACCAAAGATTTGGATTTTGAATCTGATGCTGAAGAAGTTGAACTTAATATTGAAAACTTTATGGACGATGTAGATGAACTTAAAGCACGTATGAGTAATCTGGCGGGTGGGGTGTTTCTAGAAAAGAAGGAGAAAGCCAGGGAAGCGTTTGTTGAGAAGCTATCTCAGTTCTCGGTTAGTGGAGCAACCGACCGAATGAAAGAGGTCAACTTGAACAGAGAAATAGTGGAAGCACAGACTGCAGAGCAAGTATTGGAGGTGACATCAGAGATGATAATGGCGGTCGGGAAAGGTTTGAGTCCCTCACCTCTATCTCCATTAAATCTCACCACCGCGGTCCATCGTATCGCTAAGAATATGGAGAAAGTGTCAATGACCTGAACTCACCGGCTTGCGTTTGCACGGAGACGAGAGATGTGCATGATTATAGGCATGGCCATGATGGTTCTTCCGGAATGTTCTGCTCAAGGCGTGTCGAATATCGCGTGGGCCTTGTCCAAGATCGGGGGTGAGCTTCTTTATGTGTCCGAGATGGATCGGGTGGCAGAGGTGGCGTTGACCAAGGTTGACCAGTTCAACTCACAAAATGTTGCTAATATTGCTGGCGCGTTTGCATCTATGCATCATGCTGCCCCGGACCTGTTTCAAGAATTGTCAAAACGGGCTTCCGTTATTATTCATACTTTCCAAGAACGGGCGTTGCTTGCTCCCTTAAATGATGTGGTTCAAGAGATTAATGATCGTATGTTAGCGTATTTTCCTGGTCAAGAAATGGAGTATTTAAGTTCAGATAGCATCGACGAGGTTGAAAGTGTATCTGAGGTTTTTGATCCCACGTTGTACTCTCCTGATTTTGTTAATGGTATAAAGATGTCCGGAATGCCAAACCATCGTTTGTTACTTAAGGCTGGAGTTCCAATTATGTTACTACGGAATATTAATCAGAAAAAAGGGCTGTGCAATGGAACTCGACTACAAGTTGTTAGTTTGGGTAAACGCGTCATTGAAGCTAAGGTTGTTTCTGGTACTAATATTGGATTTCGCACTTTAATTAGCAGAATAAGTCTTACACCGTCTGATAAGAAGCTTCCATTCAAGTTAAAGAGGAGACAGTTTCCTATATCGGTTTGTTTTGCAATGACTATAAATAAAAGTCAAGGACAATCTTTAGCGCGCGTTGGATTATATTTAAAAGACCCGGTTTTTACACATGGCCAGCTTTATGTTGCTTTGTCTAGAGTGAAGACTCGCGAAGGTATTAAGATTGTTTTATTAGATAAGGAATCCAAATTGATTAGTGAAACAAAAAATGTTGTGTATAAGGAAATATTTGGAAACCTTCTATGAATTTTTTGACAATACTTTTTTGTTTACGTTTGTACCTTTTTAAATATGTTTAAGGTTTTTTAATAAAGGGATTGTATAATTTTATTTAGTCTAATTATAGGTACATGTTTGTATGTTCAATTATTTTTAGTTGTTTATGTTTTTTGTAGTATATCTTTTATGTTTTTGAAATTTAATTTTATAGACTTTTATTTATAGGCTAATATTATACTGGTTTATATATATATATATCCGAAATATATCTTATATACATTTATATCTTATCAATTTACTACATTAAAAAAATAGGAGAATATGTTAAAGGTTCATCAATAGTTTAATAAATATAGGGTTAATCATGAGTTTTATTGAATGAATAAACCGTCATTTTTATTAATAATTAAAAAAGACTCTTTGGAAGATAAACACAATAATCATAACTTCTACAATAATCAGTTTCTTTGAAATTTTCATCTCTTCCATCATCTTCAACAATGACAACAATTGTTTCTTGGAAATTTTCATTCGAAACCAATAATTATCAGTTTCTTCTTAGCGATCTGTCTACAATCCATAAGCCTTCTATCGAATCGGTTCTGTCTTTTAACATTCTGTTCAAGTACCAAATAATAGGATTCGGAAACCGCAAACAAGTTATTAACGACGAAGAGGGAGAACTATTGAATGTTCTAAATGAAGAGATTTTACAACATGAACAAGAACTACTTCCTTTGGTCAATGTTAGGGAGTGACTTTATTATCCTTTGCAAAATAATGTGGTTATTAAATATGTGAATGGGCAACAAAAGAGTGTTAATCCTAAGTCCATATTGCAATCCAATGACATTTTTCTTTTAAGAGATTTAGATTTCTTGAAGCTTTCTAACGTTTTTAAAGCAAGAGCACATTTGGATTTGGAGAATGAGGTGGCTGAGAAGGTTAAATGGTTGTTAGATTGTCAAAATTATGAATCCGATTTTGATGATCTTCAAAGCTATTTTGGTTCTGATCCAGAAGTTTAAGGTAAATTAGATGAAATATGTTAGTCATATTTTTGAGAAATATAATTTTTGACTTTATTATTGACTTTGCTTTTTTCTTTTATGTTAGTAGTTTACTTCATATACATAGGCTTCTAAAAAAGTACAATACACACTTATAATAGTTTGTTTTTGTTTTGTCAGGTTGTTATGACACTTTGCGGTTTTTGGTGGGTTGTGATGTAAGGTCATTTTTGGTAAACTTAACTTCCACATGTTTATATTTTCTTTTAGAGTATACATTTTATGTTTATATTTAGTTTGTGTTAGCATGAAGATTGTATTAACGGTATTAGAATTTTAATTAGTTGGTATTAGTGATTACTTTTAATATGTATGTCTCTCTAATATTATATTTTCAATATACTTTGATTTGTAATTATCAAATTGATTTTTTTTTGTTTCTGGTTATAAACGTAGGTTATAAAATTGATTTATTTTCTTTTGACCTCAACATAAGTAGCTACATATTTTATATATCACCCATTCATTATGATATACATTAACTTTTTGGTTTAATACTTAATAACGTTCCCTGGTTTGTTTATATTTTTCAGGTGGTTAAGGTGCATGATTTTGTTTTGGACGGAAATTTTCAAGGTCATCCTGTTCAAGTCATGTTAATATCTAATGGTTTAATGTGTTTGATAAGACAATGAATTATTTGTTTATATTAGGTTATTATGTGGACAATGGTTTGGTGTACTTCTTTTTGGGGATGTTTTTGAATGTTTATATATCGTTATATATTATTATATTTTGAATGTTTATATATCGTTATATATTATTATATTGTATGGTAGTTTATTACATTTTGTTATATATCTAATATCAACTCGTGTGTAATACGGGTACTATCATACTATTTTAATATTGGTTGACTTTATCTTTCCACATGTAATATACATATCAATTTCCTCATCATTTTAAAACATTCATAACTTTTTCATATGACAATTTAAAAAAAAAATCACCATAAAAACAAACATTTTTTTTATCTTTAATATAAGTATCATATTGTTGTAAAAAAATTAAAAAAAATTAGTGGATTTTTATACATTGTGTTATTGGTTGTATTTGTGTTTTTTAATTGAGTTTTCTACATTGTGTTATAGGTTATGGTCATTTTGTTTTTCTCAATCAGCACTCATATTAAAGATAAAATTCTAAACAAAACCTATGTCGTTGTGTCTTTTATTCGTCATTGTGTCTTTATACTCATCATTTTGTCTATTGTTCGCCATTGTATTTTTTATACTCATCATTGTGTTTTAGTCATTTTGTATTATGTTCAAGTCATTGTGTATTATGTATTTACCATTGATTTTTAGTTTCACGTCATTGTGTAATATGCATTTACTGTTATGTTTTATGTTTCAGGTTATTATGTAATATGTATTAATAATTGTGTTTTATGTATTTGTTAAAGTTGTTATTTTATTATTATGTATACATATTATGATTGCACAACGGTGTTATTTCACTATTACAATTTTTAGATTCCATCACTTTATTAAAACACATACATAATGATGTGCATAAAGACACAATGATAAATGAAGAGACACCATAGCAAGTAAAAAGACACAATAACGTTTTCTTTATAAAACAAAGTTAAATATATAGTAGAGGAATATTTGTGTAATTTACTCAAAATAACAAATAAGTGACAGAGATATATAACTAGGTAATAAACATGTCTAATTTGAAGTATATCATTGCCATATACATAAACATTTAAAAATAACAAGAGAGTAGACGGGAATATAAAATGCTAATGCTTTATTAATGAATAGATTAGACTAGATAGATGAACATATACTAAATGAAACCGATGACTAATAGATAGATATCAGACTAGATAAAGTAAAATCGGGGGGTTAAAATGAAAAATATAGCATCGCCGCTTTATTATAAATAAACCCTACTTCTCCATTATCAAATGCATCAAGAGCGGCGCATCTCCCACCATATAACCTTAAGTCTCATATGCATCAAGAGTGGCGCATCTTCCACCATAAAACCCTAATTCTCATTTAGTTCTTATCATATGGATTGCTTCGTTAACGATGCTGAGCGTTGGGATTCAGTTGTAAGTATTCTTAATCATATTTTGTATAATCTAATCATCTATATTCTTTTTAATTTATTGTTTTGATTTATGATGCAGGGGACTGAAGAACACATGACAATTATTGATAACATGTTGATTGTTTATAGAGTTTGGTATGTATATAAACCTTGAACATCTTTTTAAATATTTACCAAGTTTATTCGATTTTATCTTAATTTCTCATACAAACTATGGAATGCACACACTATTATCATCGGTATCCGTTACCATTTTTTTTAAAGTTATCGCTATTGATCATCATCATCGTCTCTTTATATATATACAATGTACGTGATCATTATATATGGGTGTTCATCGGATTAGATAACTAATTATTCAGTTTATTCGGTTCGGATTATTCGGATTTGAAAATTTTTGGACTCTATCTGAAATCCGATCCGAATTAGGAATATTCCTATCCGATCTGAATCTATCCGAATTCAATTAGGATCGGATTCAGATAATATCCGAATAATCTGAAATAAACCTAAAAAATTTCCTAATTTTTTGTTAATAACATTTAATAGTTTATAATCACAATAAACATAAAAACCGGAAAATACGAATTACTCTTAACACAAATTTAAATTCCAAACTTCAATTAATAGTCAAATAAATATACCAAATCGGAAAATATCATTTAAAACATGTTTTTTATCCGGTTTGAAAACAAACCAAGCAAGAGCAAAGCCTCGCTTGGTTTGTTTTTGCTTGAATTATTTTTTATTTATTATATATATATGTGTGTGTGTGTAAAATTAAAATAAGTTTTAAAATTTTGAATTTTCCTTCTATTATATTGACTTTAAAGTTCAATTTTAAACTTTAGTTGTCCGCTTTATATATGTTTTCTTGTTAACTTTGAGTTTTAGACATTTTAAGGTTGAAAGTCTAGACATTTTGGAGTTGAAAGTCTTGAATTTATTATATTTTTTTTACTTTTAGAAATTTAAAATTTAAAACTTAGTACGAAACCAAGCCGCTCGATTTCAAACCAAACCAAGTTCAAGCATAAAATTATCGCTCGTTTCTTAAAATTCAATCCGTTCGGTTCGGCCTGGTTCGTGAACAGCCTTATCCAATGCACACACTAATATCGTAGATATATGTTAGACTGTTACCATTTTTTAAAGCCATCACTATTGATCATCATCGTCTCTTTATATATATGGCAGGTCAAAATTTAGGCGACTTGATTATTCAGGCTTCTTTACCGCTATATTGGATGAAAAATTTATTACGGTTGCATCCATAAGGTAACTTCAATTAAGCTTATTCAATAAATTTGTTACACAAGTCATTATTTGGTAGCATACCCTCTCACGTATTTTTATGTATCCGCAAAAATGACTGATTTTGGCACCGGGTACTAAGCATAGGCGTTAGTGGATGTGTCGTCGCCTTATAGGTTCAATCGAAACAATATGTTCACGTATTGTTTAGTTATGTTTATTAGGTGTAAAGTATGATTTTCGTCATTGTTGGTTGTTCATTGTTATTTAAGTCTAAAAGTTTAAAATTTTTCTATTTACATCATTAAAATTTCATTTTCGTTGTAATTTTCCCTCGTGGTTTGTTAAAATCTCCAATTTAAGTTCATATACGGTTAAATCCTAGGTCAGCTTGACCCCATCCAGGAGCTCTGCCCCTTAGACCCTGCTAGGGATTGTCGCCCCTTGGACCCTGCAACTAGGGGCGTTGCCCCTTAGAATCCCCATTACTTAGGGGCTTCTCCCCCACATATCAATAGGGTTAAATTATAATATTATCAAAATAAGTGTGTACCCTACAGCCAACATTTCCGATTCATATTACAATTAACTTGATCAACAAGTTAATCCCGTTACACTAAAATAGACAACACATATTTAGTTTCTATTCCTTTCTATTTCGTCCCCTCATCATTCATTTTATGAGTTTGTTGGATGCTTAAATTATGACAATATTCATTCAGATAACTCAGCTTATAATCTTCATGTGCCTAGCTCTTTGTTTAACATGACATTTCTTTCTCTTGTCTTTCTTCATTAGGAAATTATTAGGAGTTATGTGGCATGTATGTCCTTCGATTCTAACAACATATCCTTGTAAAACCAATTGATCAAAATATAACACTTTTCTATTAAGTTCAGGAGAATAAAACACAATTGGCTCTCTATTGTTTTCATTTTATGTTTTAACTTCAAAAACACCCCAACCCAAGGAACACAAAATTATTTTCTCATGTTCTTGTTTCCGTGTAAAAAGAATTTGATTCGTTTGCACATAGAGAGGTTGCCAGAGTAGTTGTGTTTGAACGGTTTTTGGCACCAACAAATTGATAGAAATGGTAACAGACGACGTCATTGTTAATCTCCTTTAACCCCCAATTAGTCTAATGCTACATAGTTCAAATAATGATAATTACAAATATAATATTAATTATATTAAAAATAGTTCCAATTACAATAAAGAGGCAGGTAAGCGGGCAACAAGCTGCGCCGCCACCCCCTTTTGAATGGCAAAACCGATCCTACTGAAAACAAAGTTATCGTTCTTCGGCGTCGATGAGTTACTGTGCACGACCCGCTGAACTCTTTTTAGAAACG